>NW_026562486.1:80000-240000 GCF_027474105.1 Poeciliopsis prolifica
GGTCATTGATCAGAGCGATCAGGTCATTGATCAGAGCGATCAGGTCATCCATCAGAGCAATCAGGTCATTGATCAGAGCGATCAGGTCATTGATCAGAGCGATCAGGTCATCCATCAGAGCAATCAGGTCATTGATCAGAGTGATCAGGATTATCAATCAGAGCGATCAGGTCATCAATCAGAGCGATCAGGTCATCGATCAGAGCAATCAGGTCATTGATCAGAGCGATCAGGTCATTGATCAGAGCAATCAGGTCATTGATCAGAGCAATCAGGTCATTGATCAGAGCGATCAGGTCATTGATCAGAACGATCAGGTCATCCATCAGAGCAATCAGGTCATGGATCGGAGCGATCAGGTCATTGATCAGAGCAATCAGGTCATTGATCAGAGTGATCAGGATTATCAATCAGAGCGATCAGGTCATTGATCAGAGCAATCAGGTCATTGATCAGAGCAATCAGGTCATTGATCAGAGCAATCAGGTCATTGATCAGAGCAATCAGGTCATCAATCAGAGCGATCAGGTCATCGATCAGAGCGATCAGGTCATTGATCAGAGCGATCAGGTCATGGATTGGTTCTGTTGGGTTTCCTCGTTTTTGACCTGATTTATAAAAATGTTTGTGCAAAAATCACCAGATTCTGTTTCTTTACCTGAAATCTGAATATTGAGCTCAAGTTTGTAATAATTTATGTTCATTTTTCACATTAAATTCCTTTGTATCTTATTTGAGCAACAATTTACATCTAATAAATGAAAAATGTTTATTTAAATTCCAAATATGAGCTCCTTTAATAAAAATCTGTTTTCTAAACAGAAAATTCATTGAATTCTCTTTGGCAGCATCATGCAGCCACCACCATGCTCAGCAGTTGCTTTCTCTGGTTTGCATGCAGACTAATGGATGCATCTCTGTTTGTCAGGGTTGCAATACCTAGTCTAACCACCTGAGGTCAGTGTTTTCTACATGATGCACCTTTAAGCAGCTTGGCATCAGTTTGCTTCTCTTCTTTCTTCTTTATCATTTCCTCCGTGTTTGTCTCTGAATCTTGAAGCTGCGGTTTGAAGCTCAGCCTCATTATTTCCTCCTCATCCGGGACCGGATCCGGCTGCAGCGGCTGGAAGCAGACAGTGAGCAGGAATCACTGCTGCGGCTCTGCGGGCCTGAATGCTGCCAGCGGCTGGCGGCTGTGAGATAACAGAGTCTTTAAGAGCAGAATGTCTTCCTGTCCTTTTGCTTCTGACGACACAAACTGAAGGACATTCGTCTCGTCTGTCACTCACTCATGTTTGTCCGTTTTCCACGGCGCTGCTGCTTATCTGTGCGTCTCAGAGGCTGATCCTGGATGAGCTGCAGCTGGAGATGAAAACGACCCGCAGAAAGGAGCGGGTCTGGTTCCGATGGCCCGACCGGAGCAGACAGAGAGACGTTTGAGATGAACTGTGGTTCTGGCAGCGGCTCGGCCCACCGCCGGCTCTCTGTAATCCTGTTATCCGGCCGAGCGCATCGCCTGCTGGCTGCATCCTGCTGCAGGAACAATCCACCAGAACCGAGCAGAACCAAAGGCCCAGAAACACAAAACGAGCTGGAAGGAAATAAAACCCAAAATAGATCAGAGGCAGAAAAACTGGACAGATTGAAACAATCCATCAAAACGTTTCTGACAGTGGAAAGACTGCAGCAGAACCAGAACCTGGAGAACTTGCATGAGGTCAAAGGTTAACGGTTCGGTGATGGTTCCCTCCTCCAGGAGAAAAAACTGACAAAACTAAAAGTTAACAGTTGAAATAATAAACTGGAGAGAAACATAATAAAAGACATAATAAATCCAGAGATAATCTAAAGTCTGAGGTTCCACCAGGTCATTGTGTTAGTTTGAGGTTTGAATAAACCTCAAACTAAACCAGAGGTTCCCAGAGCCCAGTCGATTTTTAATTCTTTTTTGGGGGGATTTTATTGTAACCCCAGAAAACCACTGAATTGATCACTGGAACAGCTTCAGGTTGTCATTTTGCAGCTCCTCTGCATCAGATGAATAATTTATAAAGCAGATCCTGATGGATCCATGACCACAAGCTGCTGACCCGTCATCATGCTGCCTCCACCGTGCCTGCCAGCATTTTTCTAGATGGAGGCGTTAAAACTCACCTGACCAGCAGCTCTGATGTTTGCTCTCAACACTGAACCAGAATCATTATAAATAATTATTGATCGACCAGAACCAGATTATGACCCGATGAGCGTTTTCTGTTCCTGGACCTCCACAGTTTTGGTCAGAATGTTCTGAACGTTTCCTCTTCTCTCTCGTCAGGGTTCCATGACGACCCAGGACGTCCCAGTGAAACCAGCGGCCCACAGCGTCGGCACCCAGACCGGCCGGGCTCCGTCTGCTGCGGCCGCATTCTTCATCAGGTCAGTGAACGCATCGCCGCCTCCTCAGAGAGACTCAGATCCTGGTGACGTTTCCAACATCAGCATCTTTTAAATCTTATTTTCTGGTTTGACGGAACCATAAAACTTTTCCTGTCTGTAAAAACTGGATTTTTTGTGGGTTTGTGAATCATCCAGAGTTTCCTTCAGGGAATCCGTCCTAATTCAGATTCAGCCGAGGCGACTCGGTTCAGGAGTCGAAGCGCCGCTCGCCTCTCTGTGAGCTGAATCTAATTGGCAGATTTACTATTTTTATCCTGAGAGGTTGGAGCTGTCAGGGTTCAGGGGTTCTGCTCCATCTGGCTGATTATGGGCTCACTGCTGCTGCATACCTGATGCAGGTTAGTGTGTGTGTGTGTGTGTGTGTGTGTGTGTGTGTGTGTGTGTGTGTGTGTGTGTGTGTGTGTGTGTGTGTGTGTGTGTGTGTGTGTGTGTGTGTGTGTGTGTGTGTGTGTGTCATGTTGTCACAAACAAGTGGAGCTTTTCTTCTCAGCGGTGAAACACAGCAAACGGGTCACATTAGGCGTCCTGTTGGTGCCGTGGAGATCCGGCTGACGTCTCAGACAGCAGCAGGAGAACTTGGAGAGATGCAGGTCTATGAAGCTGCAGGTCTATAAAGTTGCAGGTCTATAAAGTTGCAGGTCTATAAAGTTGCAGGTCTATAAAGATGCAGGTGTATAAAGTTGCAGGTCTACAAAGATGCAGGTCTATAAAGTTGCAGGTCTATAAAGTTGCAGGTCTATAAAGTTGCAGGTCTATAAAGATGCAGGTCTATAAAGTTGCAGGTCTATAAAGTTGCAGGTCTATAAAGTTGCAGGTCTATAAAGATGCAGGTCTATAAAGTTGCAGGTCTATAAAGTTGCAGGTCTATAAAGTTGCAGGTCTACAAAGATGCAGGTCTATAAAGTTGCAGGTCTATAAAGATGCAGGTCTATAAAGTTGCAGGTCTACAAAGATGCAGGTCTATAAAGTTTCAGGTCTATAAAGATGCAGGTCTATGAAGCTGCAGGTCTATAAAGTTGCAGGTCTATAAAGATGCAGGTCTATAAAGTTGCAGGTCTATAAAGTTGCAGGTCTACAAAGATGCAGGTCTACAAAGATGCAGGTCTATAAAGTTTCAGGTCTATAAAGATGCAGGTCTATGAAGCTGCAGGTCTACAAAGATGCAGGTCTACAAAGATGCAGGTCTATAAAGATGCAGGTCTATAAAGTTGCAGGTCTATAAAGTTGCAGGTCTATAAAGATGCAGGTCTACAAAGATGCAGGTCTACAAAGATGCAGGTCTATAAAGTTTCAGGTCTATAAAGATGCAGGTCTATAAAGATGCAGGTCTACAAAGATGCAGGTCTATGAAGATGCAGGTCTATAAAGTTGCAGGTCTATAAAGTTGCAGGTCTATAAAGATGCAGGTCTATAAAGATGCAGGTCTATAAAGTTGCAGGTCTATAAAGTTGCAGGTCTATAAAGTTGCAGGTCTATAAAGTTGCAGGTCTATAAAGATGCAGGTCTATAAAGATGCAGGTCTATGAAGATGCAGGTCTATAAAGTTGCAGGTATATAAAGATGCAGGTCTATAAAAATGCAGGTCTATAAAGTTGCAGGTCTATAAAGTTGCAGGTCTATAAAGTTGCAGGTCTATAAAGTTGCAGGTCTATAAAGATGCAGGTCTATAAAGTTTCAGGTCTATAAAGTTGCAGGTCTATAAAGATGCAGGTCTATAAAGTTGCAGGTCTATAAAGATGCAGGTCTATAAAGTTGCAGGTCTATAAAGTTGCAGGTCTAAAGTTGCAGGTCTATAAACAGAACCTGAACTCGTTGATGTTCTGTTGGAAGGAACCAGCAGAACAGTTCTGGTTCTGATGCAGGACGGGATCAGGAACCGAACCAGGAGCTGCTGGTCATAAATATTTACATATTTATATTTTAGTCTCTACCATGTTTAGCTTGACTGAGGTCAAAAGGTCGAGGTTTTCTTTGTGGTCACGTTAAAGGAATATTTCCCCAGTTTGGACGGTTATTTTTTAAACGACCGGAACATTTTTCCGGGTTTTGCTGATATCAGTTCGGGTCTCCAGAGTAATTTTTTTTCAATAAAAAGTTCCTGCTGAGGCTTAAATGAAACCTGCAGAGAAAATAGAAAAATCTAATATTTCTCTGTTATGTAAACTAGATGAGGATTTGTTTAGGCTGTCAGCTGAACTCTTGAGTCTCACAGTTGCAGTAACCAGCAGATTTCCCAGCATGCATCTGTCAGCGTGCCGTTCAGGTTGAAGCAGAGTCGCTGTGCTTTCATCTGCAGATGTGTGAAGGCTGGATTAGCCTGCAGCTCCCTGCAGAGCGACCGCGCCGCTGCCTCTGCGCTCGGCTCGCTGAGCCGCTCACTTCCTGCTGCAACAACAACGGAGACCAAACACTTCAGATTTATTCAATTCTCAGCGTGAAGCAGCAGAGAGCTGCATCTAGATAGAAGGTGATTAACCTGACTGAAGGTTAGCTGCGCTAAGGCTAAAGCGCTAAATTCAATATCAAAATAAATCCAAAATAAAAATTACAGAAAGGTGAGCTGAACATTTAGTGAAAACAACAGAAACAGAAGCTGACTGGAGCTGTCAGTTTGGCTCCTGGTTTCCTGATCTGCAGCTTTTCTCTCCAGACGTCCAAAATGTCTGAGGCTCTTCAGTCTGGTCAGAGAAACAGACCATTTGTTTTTGAGCTGTTAGCATGTGAATCAGCAGCTCCAGCTGACATTAACCCAATGCTAACCCAACGATAAGTAAGGATAACCCAACACTAACCTTTATGCTAACCCAACGCTAACCCAATGCTAACCCAACGCTAAGCCAATGCTAACCCAATGCTAAGTCAATGCTAATCCAACGATAACCCAATGCTAACCCAATGCTAACCCAACGCTAACCCAATGCTAACCCAATGCTAAGTCAATGCTAAGCCAATGGTAACCCAATGCTAACCCAACGTTAACCCAATGCTAAGTCAATGCTAAGCCAATGGTAACCAAATGCTAACCCAATGCTAAGTCAATGCTAACCCAATGCTAACCCGACTCTTCATCTGAGGAGAGGAGAGTTTGGAACGCTGCCTCTGGTTGGTTCTGTTCTTGACCCGGTTCAGGCGGTTTTGACCCGGGTCAGGTGGTTTTGACCCGGGTCAGGCGGTTTTGAGCCGGTTCAGGTGGTTTGATGTCGTCTCTGTTGGATATTTTACTATTTCTTCTTCTTCTGTGTATAAAACGTGAAGCTTTATTGTTCTGATAAAACAGAAACTTTTCTGCTGTCATAAATCTTGATGTTGATTCTTCCTGACTCTGATTTCTCACTGAGGACCCAAAACGTTCGTCTGAAATCGGATCTTTATTATGAATCTTTCCTGGCATAATAATGCTGACAGATTGTAAAAATAGAAAATCTTATGAATACATTCAGGAATCAGGAAATGTTTTCAAGCCTTGAAATGTAGATTCTGACCTCCATTCGCGGCTGCAGGATGCAGGGAAGCGTTTCTCTTCCAGTCGTCAGATTGTGAGTTTGAGTCGAGGCCGGCTGGTCGGCGCTCACATCCCGGTTCTGACTCAGGTCCACTAGTTGCTCCCGAAGCCACAGACTGATCAGTTTGGTTCTGAACCGGATCAGAAAAGAGTCCTGGTTCGGTTGGGAACATGAATATCTCTGCCTTCATGTTTTCATCATCCTGGAATAAAAACCTCAGGAGGAAACGCGGCCGGCGGCCATGTTTTATTCTCTCTGCGTCCTCTGACGCCGCCGCAGAGCCTCGGATCAGAGGACGGCGTCTCTGCTGGCGCTAAAGTTTCACCACTGAAGCCACGGCGCTGGAGAACACAGCAGAACCAGTAGAACCAGTAGAACCAGCAGAACCAGCAGGACCAGCAGTCAATCAATCTATCTATCTATCTATCTATCTATCTATCTATCTATCTATCTATCTATCTATCTATCTATCTATCTATCTATCTATCTATCTATCTATCTATCTATCTATCTATCTATCTATCTATCTATCTATCTATCTATCTATCTATCTATCTATCTATCTATCTATCTATCTATCTATTTGTAAAGTCTTCATGCTGACGAATGATGATGTCGGTTCTCACGTCTTTCTCCTCACAGCTTCATGGTTCCGTCACGTTTTGCTGTGATCCGATTCTGGATTTCCGGACCAAAAAGAACCAAAATGAGCCCAGTTCTCCTCTGAGGCGCGTCGGGTTTCCCAAAGTGCTTTCCTGGCCCTCGGCCCAAAACTTTTCCATCGACTTCCTGGGCAGCAGAGATTTTCCTGAAGCCTTCAGAGCCGCTGCTGTCGGACCTTCAGGATCTGCAGAGCTTTGGACCCGATGGCAGACCGGGTCCGGTTCCGTCACGTCTTCAGAGTAAAAACCTTTAGTGTTCGCTTTTAAGGAGCAAACAGCTGAAAATGGAGCAGAGAACCGAGCCTCCAGACAGAACCGCCTGCTGAGACCCGCTCCACCGTGGCCGACCCGTTTCCGGCTAAAAGCCTCGGACCGATCAGAACCTCGGTCCAGTTCCCTCGGCTCGGTCCGTCTCCCTTTTGACCCATTAAGCAGAATTTCTTTCTGACACATTTTTCCACTTTGATGCTCAGATTCTCAGCGAGGAATCGGACTCTGTCCATCAGAACCGCCTGCAGCAGAACCCGGTCTGGTTCTGGTTCTGCTGCAGCAGCTGACAGCACACACAGCTGCTGCAGACTCAGAACCAGAACCAGAACCAGAACCAAACCCAGATCATTTTCATCTGAGGAGAATTTTTGTTAATACAGACAGTTAATGAGGCCCTGATCTGTAATCTGACTAATTCATCTGTTGGCCGGAACTACGGTCCAACACACACACACACACACGCACACACACACACGCACACACACACACACACACACACACACACACACACACACACACACACGCACACACACACACACACACGCACACACACACACACACGCACACACACACACACACACACACACACACACACACACACACACACACACACGCACACACACACACACACACACACACACTCACACACACACGCACACACACACACACACACACGCACACACACACACACACACACGCACACACACACACACACACGCACACACACACACACACACACACACACACACACACACACACACACACACACACACACACACACACACACACACACACACGCACACACACACACGCACGCACACACACACACACTGCATGAATACTTCATGAGACGTCTGACACCCCTCTGCTGGATTTCAGGCACTCTGTGTGTGTGTGTGTGTGTGTGTGTGTGTGTGTGTGTGTGTGTGTGTGTGTGTGTGTGTGTGTGTGTGTGTGTGTTTTCCCAGGAGGGTGGGGCTGCAAAAAGAGGCAGAGGAGGTGAAAGAGGCAGACGGACAGGGAGAAGGAGGAGGAAGAAGAGAAGGAGGAAGAGGAGGAGGAGGAAGAGGAGGAGGAAGGCTGCAGCTTCTCCCGTGTTTCCCGGCAACAACAGGAGCCAGAATCAGGAATCCACCCGCTTTATTTCCTCCTCTTGTTCCAGTCCTTCATCCTCCTTCGCTGCTGTCCTTTCATCCCTCTCTCTCCTGGAGTTACAGGAGGAGGAGGAGGAGGAGGAAGGTGGGAGGGGTTGAGCGGAGCAGCATTGCGATACAGACTGCAGGAACAGACTGAGGAGCTACAGGAGGGGAGAGGAGACAGCAGGAGGAAACGAGAGAAACCAGAGAATGAAGAGAAGAAGGAAACGAGGAGAAACCGAAGGATGAGAGGAGAAACATCCAGGAGGGACGAGGAGGAGAGATCAGAGAGGAGCTGGATGGAGAGGAGCGTCGACTGCAGGAGCAGATGAAGACATCGAGTTTACAGGTGGAGGAGGAGAGAGGGGAACGTCTGCAGCTGTTCCCTGAAAGTTCCCTTTGATCCGCCCGGCGGCAGACTGGGATGAGACAGGAGGACAGACTGGGATGAGACAGGAGGACCAGAGGACAGATGGACTGGGGAACCTGTCTCTGTCTCTGCACAGAAAGGACAGGTGAAGTTGCTGTTCCTGAACTAGTTTCTGTCTTTTCTGCTGAATTTTCCGAACACTTTGAAAACTTTCCCACATTTTGTCTTTGAATGGGACGAAATGAACCAGTTTGAGCTGCTGGACTCATACTGGGATCAGAAAAACCATCAATAAAATGATGTCAATAAAAACTGATGGTTTCATCCAAAGAGAAACTTTCTGAAGACTCGTTGATGAGCTGATCCAGTTTGCTTGATGTCTGAGAGGAGAAGACGGATCGATGGACAGACGGATCGGTGGACAGACGGATCGGTGGACAGACGGATCGGTGGACAGACGCTGCGTCCGGCTGCAGGACGTTTTCCCGTCTCTGGAGGGAAGAACGTCTCCAGTCCTCCAGCTGATGGACGGACAACAGGAACTTTGCTCCAAGCCCTGATGAAGTTCAGGATCCAGATGTAAAAACTGACGGATTCTCTGGAGCAGAAAGTTCCAGATTTGATGTTTGAATAAAACTGGAAAAACAGTAAATTGTTCCTGGGAAGAATGAAACATGGGTCTGGATGCAGGTTCATGGACCACGAAGTCTTGTGGGGATTTTCTCCTGGTCCAGTTTGACCAGTAAAGGAGCCCAGTTGGTTCCAGTCTTCCTCCTTCAGTTTGGATTTTCTTCTCACTCGGAGTGAATCTGCCTTTTCAAGATGCATCAGGATGAAAACCAGTTTGGACGATAATGGACCGGAAGGACCTGTGAGTAGAGATCGGTTCTAGCAGAGGAATCAGAACAAACCCGGGATGGTCCAGTTAAAGTCCACCTAGAGTTCAGCAGACTCCCAGTTTCTGTTTGTGATGGTAGGACAGGAAGGTGACATCAGAATTTGCTGCTGATGTTTCTCCTCCCTCATCAGAGGTTCTGTTGATTCTTCTCTTTGGTTCTGCTGCTGCTTTAAACCGACCTGCAGCTCTTCTTCGTTGGTTCTGGTCGTCTGTAGAAACGGCGGCTCAGCGCTGGATGAAATGGTTCTGGGAATGAATTCAGCATGAAGCTCATCAGCGAGGGAACATCAGACTGCGTTCACACTGCAGCCTGAAGCGACCCGGTTCTGATCAGAACAGATCGGGTTGGAACCAGCTTGGGTTACTTCCACAAACACTGAGAACTTCTTCTGTGTGGCGGCTGGCAGATCGTTGGCAGATCGTTGGCAGATCGTTGGCACTGTGGGGCGTTCTGCTGGCTTTTATCTGGACGTTGAATGTCTGGGAAAAAAATCCTATTTGACCAAAAATCTGAATTGTGTCACTTCAGGCTGCAGTGTGAACACAGGTTTAGATGATTCTGGTGTCGATTCTGGTTCAGAAGAGGTTTGGATCACTTCGAACACACTTTTTCCCTCCACTCAACTTTCCATTAATGTGCTTGGACAAACTATCAGTCGGCTTCTTTACTTCCATAACTCCACATTTCTGTCCTCAGCTTGTTGGTTTCTATGATTTGTTCTCATTTAGTCCTCAGGATGTCGGGTCCAGCAGAACTTTTCTGGAGCAGGAAAAGTTCTCCTGGTTCTGCCGGGTCGTTAATCCAGATCAGCTCCGTTCAGCTGAATCAGGATGTCTGAAGCTGCTTCCTCTCAGCTTTCTCCCTCCCTCTAACTTTTCTTGCTGCTGCTTTTCTTTTCGTTTTTCTTCTTGTTTCTTCCGTTTTTGTTCTGCAGAAACTTTTGTGACTTTTTCATTCAGAAGCAGAA
Organism: Poeciliopsis prolifica; assembly: GCF_027474105.1. NCBI lineage: Eukaryota > Metazoa > Chordata > Actinopteri > Cyprinodontiformes > Poeciliidae > Poeciliopsis > Poeciliopsis prolifica. The sequence continues at coordinate 90,247 of NW_026562486.1, forward strand.
ATCGTGTCGCTTCAGTGGAATCAGACGATTCCTGGGCGATTTGTGCCTCTGGTTAACATTTGTCGGCCGATCCCATCGAGGAAGCAGAAATGTCACCAACACACACACACACACACACACACACACACACACACACACACACACACACACACACACACACACACACACACACACGCCCCCGGCTCTCTCTCTGTTCCTGTGTTGAATCCCTGCAGGTCGTCCTTCATGGCGCTCCGATGACACGCTCTGTTTCTGATTGGACTCACTGTGGATGGAGGGACGAAGAGGAGGAGTGCAGGGACACTCTTCCTCTTCCTCTTTCTCCTCTTCCTCTTCCTCCTCCTCCTCTTCCTCTGCAGCATTAAATTTATGTGTCACTGAAACCAGAATCGGTTTGGAAAACGATTTGAAATCAGAACCATCAGAGAAGCTTCATCAAAACGTTTTTATTGGCTCAAATGTTTCCGGTTTGGTACCGACCCAAACGCCTGCATGTGGATTCATCAGAGAAGAGAAGAACCGCCCGGGTTCTGGTTCTGGTTGGAGGAGAAACTTTGATCAGAACCACAGTTCAGCGTTTTCCTCTGTAGTTTTACTAAAGTTCTGGGATCAATCAGAGGTTCTGGTTCTGGTTTGGTGTTTTAAAGTTCTGATTGTTCCTCCAGCTGGCGGGTCGGGTCAGAACCAACTGACCTCTGTTTGTGTCTGTTTTGTTTACATCTATAAATGTTTGGTGTTGTTCTGAACCAGAACCGGTCTCGGTTCTGTCTCGGTTCTGTCTCTCTGCAGGGCGGCTCAGAAGCTCAGTTTGTCCCACAGGAGGAAGTCCCAGTCGGGCCCGGCGGCGCCGACCGAGGCTCCGCCGCCCGGGGCCACGCCGCTGTTCACCGGAGGCTTCAGCGGGGCCCTGCAGCTGTCGCCGCCCGCCGTCCCGCCATGCCTCCTACGGGCCGGGTCAAAGGTCAAGGACACGCCCGGCATGGGGAAGGTAGGACGCCGCCCGGGTTCTGATGAGGGAATTGAACCCTCGAGCTGTTTCCTGTCTGCAGCAGCTGTTTCCTGTCTGCTGCAGCTGTTTCCTGTCTGCAGTAGCCGTTTCCTGTCTGCAGCAGCTGTTTCCTGTCTGCAGCAGCTGTTTCCTGTCTGCAGCAGCTGTTTCCTGTCTGCAGCAGCCGTTTCCTGTCTGCTGCAGCCGTTTTCTGTCTGCAGCAGCCGTTTCCTGTCTGCAGCAGCTGTTTCCTGTCTGCAGCAGCTGTTTCCTGTCTGCAGTGGCTGTTTCCTGTCTGCAGCAGCTGTTTCCTGTCTGCAGCGGCCGTTTCCTGTCTGCAGCAGATGTTTCCTGTCTGCAGCAGCCGTTTCCTGTCTGCAGCAGCCGTTTCCTGTCTGCAGTGGCTGTTTCCTGTCTGCAGCAGCCGTTTCCTGTCTGCAGCAGCCGTTTCCTGTCTGCAGTGGCCGTTTCCTGTCTGCAGCAGCTGTTTCCTGTCTGCAGCGGCCGTTTCCTGTCTGCAGCAGATGTTTCCTGTCTGCAGCAGCTGTTTCCTGTCTGCAGCAGCCGTTTCCTGTCTGCAGTGGCTGTTTCCTGTCTGCAGCAGCCGTTTCCTGTCTGCAGCGGCCGTTTCCTGTCTGTTTCCATCAGATGTTTCCTGTCTGCAGCAGCTGTTTCCTGTCTGCAGCAGCCGTTTCCTGTCTGCAGTGGCTGTTTCCTGTCTGCAGCAGCTGTTTCCTGTCTGCAGCAGCCGTTTCCTGTCTGCTGCAGCCGTTTTCTGTCTGCAGCAGCTGTTTCCTGTCTGCTGCAGCCGTTTCCTGTCTGCAGCGGCGGTGATCTTCTTCAGACTCGCTGCCCAGCGCCGGATCAGCAGCTCTTTGACGGGCCGATAAAGTCCAGCAGAGACCCAACGGCCAGACGTGGAGCTGCAGCTCCGTCACATTTCAGAGGACAGGATGAATTTGGTCCAGTTGGTAAAAACGGATTTAATCCCAGAAAATGAAGCTGCAGGCCGACAGGCGGGTCACCAGAACCTGAACCAGATCTGTACCTGGTTCAGGTTATGAAATGTGACATTTATTTTGCACTAATAAATTCTTTAGCGTTTTTAGCATCAGCGCTAATAGCAGATTTTGACTTTAATTTTCTGTCATTTAGATTCTGAAACGTGTTGAAGTTGTTGCTGGGCTCTGATGTGGACTTCCTGTCCGTCCTCAGGTTCGGGTCATGGTCCGCATCAGTTCGGTGAACAGCAGCGACTCGGAGTCCACTTCCTTCCTGAAGGTGGACGGCAGGAAGAAGCAGCTGACTCTGATCGAGACGCCGAGCGGCGGGAACTCTGCGTCCGGTCAGAGACGACCCGCCGCGCCGAAGACCTTCACCTTCGACGCCATCTTCACGCAGGACGCGTCACAGGTGGGAGGAGCTCCTGAAACTCTTCATCCTCCTCATCCTCGTCTGGATGTGTGAGGGATGAACAGGTTTCAGTGGAGGAGCTGCAGATTCAGATTCAGAGCACGCAGCTGGAGTTTGAGCTCTTCATCAGCGAGGTGGCGCCGCGCCACTCCTCGTCCCCAGAGAGGATCAGAGCTGCAGCTTGATGTGGTTTGATGCAGTTTGATGCAGTTTGATGTGACGCAGCAGAGCCGAGCTGTCAGGATGCAGCAGATTAACTCAGGCTGTGACTTTTTCACCTTTCCTCCTTGTTATGCATCGTTGTACATAACAGATGTATAAAAACTGAAATGTTGCATCACATTGTGACATGAACCACATGTGACCTCAGATGAAGTTAAACCCAACATGATCCAGAACCGGTTCATCTGTTCTGATCCACAAAATGTTTTATGGTTTATGAAGCTAAAGAATATCAAAGCTTCCCTGTGGCTCATATTCCAGAGATTTATTTGAAATGTCAACCGTAAACTTGACGGTTTTAAAGGAGCGTTGAGTGTTGGCATTAAGGTCCAGTTCTTCACTGTCCAGCGTGAAATGATCCGATTCACTGAGCTCCAACCCGAACAAATGAAACAGACTTTGGTGGAACTGAGCGTCTGAAGGATTGTTTTAATATCCTGAGTTATAATCAGGTTTGAAGAACTTAATATTTTCACTTTCTGCCAGAGAAATGTCTGAAATGTTCCTTTAAACGTCGCATCATGAATCTTTAGGTCCATCACTGTGATGTTAAAACAGCAAATTTATGCGACTCGGAGGCGGGGCTTGGTCCACCCAGGCGTTTTGCAGCTGAATGGAGATTAAAGGGTTTATCAAACATTCAGGAATCAAAGTAAAACTCCAGGTTTGTTTCTGATGAGGGAAAAACATGAAAACATGATGGAAAGATGAAAAAAGTCGATTTTACGTAATCCTGCTCCTTTAAATGAACTCAGCTTGTTCACTTTAAAAACCGGTTTGCTCAGTTCAAACCTCGCGTCTCAAACCACTACATGTCATAGCATCCTGACGCCGTCTGACCTTTGACTCCTGACAGGCTGAGGTTTGTTCTGGGACCGTGTCAGAGGTCATCCAGTCGGTGGTGAACGGGGCCGACGGCTGCATCTTCTGCTACGGACACGCCAACCTGGGTAACAACCGCTCTAGTTCCTTCACACACCGACGCACGCGTCCCCGTTGAACCCCTCGTTTGCTCCGCCCCCAGGGAAGACGTACACCATGATTGGCCGGGACTGTTCCACCCAGAGCCTGGGCGTGGCGCCCACCGCCATCTCCTGGCTCTTCAAGCTCATCGAGGAGCGCAGGGAGAAGAGCGGCGCTCGTTTCTCCGTCGGAGTTTCGGCGGTGGAGATCTCCGGCCAGGAGGAGGCGCTCTCCGACCTGCTGGCTGACCTCTCTGCCTCGGCAGGGAGCCAAGCGGAGGCCCCGGGGCCGGCCGTGTCTCTGCGGGAGGATCCTGTCTGCGGCTCCCAGGTACGCAGAAACACGACGACTTTTATATATAAAGACGATTTCTGTCATTAAAGTTTGTTGATGTTTTGCTCCAATAAAATCTGAACTCGTCCAAAAAGGAGAATCCTCTGATGTTATAAAGTAAATGTAACACAGCGCAGCGTTGTGCATCATGTGGAAATGACGCAACACGATGTTCAACTGTTTCCCTCCGGATACGATACCGATACTACCGCTGTGATTATTGGCCGATACCGATACTACCGCTGTGATTATTGGCCGATACCGATACTACCGCTGTGATTATTGGCCGATACCGATACTACCGTGATTATTGGCCGATACCGATACTGACCTGATATCCGGATGAATCAAACAAACGGTGAAAATCATGGAGCTAAAGCAAAGTAGCACAACGTAACAAACCTGATTCACATGACTTTGTGCTCTTGGACATTTTGTTTGCAGTCGTCCTTTAAGCTTCCTGTCCTCTTCTTCCTCTGACCTCATCTTCACCTCCTGGGATTTCGTCGCTCTCCAGAACCGTCCAATTAGTTTGGATCTTCCTCACTTTTATCTCCCCAGGCTCCTTCAGTCTGACTCTTTTTATCTGCTCTCGCTTTAATTTTCTTCTTCTGTCTCTGCTCTTTTCTGTGCTGCGCTCCTACAGACGTCCTTATTTCATCAAACCCCATTCTGTCTCGTTTTGCCTTTTATCTCTGCGAGGCGAAGAAGCGCTTTGAGCTCAGATGGCTCAGAGATTCAGATGTCTTCATTTCAACCAGAGTTCAGTTAAAGTCAGGAGTTCTTTAAAAACGCAGAAGGTTTCAACCCCAAAGATCCTCCTGAAGCTCCTTCCTGATAATATTATTGAGTTTAGGAGAAACTTCTCTTCTAATTGCAGAAATAATGAAATTAGTTTTTCTGTTTGGTCCGATCAGCTGCAGAACCAGACGGAGCTGCGTGCGACCAGCGCCGAGCGCGCCGCCTACTTCCTGGACGCCGCTCTGGCGGAGAGGAGGAGCAGCCGGATGCCGAACGACCAGGACGCCCGGAGGAACTCCCACTTCCTGTTCACGCTCCACCTCTACCAGGAGAGGGCAGACAAGAGCAACAGGGCAACAGGTCAGAGGGCAAGGAGACGTTTTTATTGTTTTGTCTTTAAGTTTCCTCACTGATGTCTTGAGATGCTGATTCAATATTTCCTCACAAACCGTCTGAAGTTCTCAGCATGATGCTGCCACCTCCGTACTTCAGTTACAAACTGTAAATGTAACTTTGGCTTTTTGAATGCGGAGTGACATTAAAGCCGGTACTGCCCCAAAAATAACTTTACTGCAAATAATACCAAAATAAATGTCAGATTTATTCATTCATTTAAGTAGCTCATTAAAAACTAGAATCTCTGACTGAAGAGCTTCACAGCCGCAGCGATTATGATTCTCTCTTCCTGGGATTCATGTAAACATTTTGTTTATGCCAAAACACATAAAGGTTGTATGAGTGAAATATTCAGTTTGTCTGTTGGTTTGATGTTCAGACTTTCTTCCTCCGTTATTTAACTTCTGCACAAACTAAAGACTGAAACAGAATAAAATCGCAGAATGTCCCTTTAGCCTGTAGAGAGTTTAATAAATTAAACCTCTGAAGTGGAAATGAAATCGGATCTTTGTGCTTGTTGGAGTGAAACAGCAGCTCAGAGACTCTGAGGCAGAAATAAATTCCTGCAGCTTGTCTTCCTGTTGCTAACATGTAGCCGCTAATTAGCTTCATCTGGAGCTGAACAGGATCAATTACCAGCCCTGGGGCTTCGTTAACAGCCACCACCCCGTCCACCTGCCACTGTCCAGTCCTGGAAACCATCGGGCCTAATGAGGCCCAGCGTCCCGCCGTGTTTATGGGGCGGCGGGCAGAAAGGGGGACGCTCAGCTGCTCTCAGCAGTTTCCAAATCCTGCTGATGTGGGCAGCTGAACTTTCACAACCTCATTACTCTGAATTACTGGAATAAGCAGGCGGTTAAAATGCTGCTGAATATTTATCAGAGTTGATTAGAGACATGAAAACAAGCAGGAGCTGAACTGGAGACGCTTTTATCTGAAACCGTTAAATCTGGATCTGGGGAAGCAGCTTTTATTGGATGGGACATAAAAATATACATAAAAGCAGATTACAACTCACATCCTGCTCAGAAGATTGCATCATAACAATACAGTGCAGTTAACAGCATATTCAGACAGCAGGGATGTAGAGTCACTTTTTAAATTAATAATGTGCATTAAAAAGCAACAAAATAAAAGTAGTGCAGAAAAGCAGAAATATTCAAAACCAGCAGAAATGCTCTTTAAAATAATTAAAATAGGCAAATAACTGCAGAAACCACAGGGATGAAAACACTTACTGGCTTTTAGGAGCGTCGATGGTTTTAGACTTTAATATGTTCATTTTGATGAATTAATGACATAAATTTTAATATGTTAAACATTCAGCTCAATTAATTGCATTTTTTACATATAAAAGTTCAGAGTGGAACTTTATATCTGCATGTTTCTGGGACGTCTGTAAATCTGGTGCAAAAATTAAAATCAAAATGTGATTAATTAACTTCAGAGCCTGCAGTTCAATGTTTCTGGTCCCGGTGTCCCTCAGTGTCGGGCCGGAGTCGTCTCCACCTGCTGGACCTGGGCAGCTGTGAGACGGACATCAGCCGGACCAGGGAGGGCGGCGCGGCTCAGTGTCTGTCCCTGTCCGCTCTGGGGAACGTCGTCCTGGCGCTGTCCAACGGGGCCAAGCACGTCCCCTACAGGTACCAGCCTGATGCTAAAAACTTTACTGAATGGTGACAATAAAGACTGACCTGTTGTCTCTGCTGTCCAATTAAAGGGACAGTTCCATGTTTCTGAATTGTGGTTATGAAGAATATTTAGAGGCAGTCAATATCTCACCAGACTTCTCTTTCTGCAAAAGTCTTGGAATTGATTTTCCATCTGTCTGCATGTTTGGTGTGAAATAAAATAATAATTAGCTGATATTCTCATCAGTATCGTATCTGCAGCGGACAGGCACTGATTTGCATATAATAAGCAATAATACTGGATGCAGATGAAAGCCCAAAGTGATCATATTTCCAGCTTTGCTGTTGGTGTTAAACAGGAAACTGAAAGAAGCTGCAGCTTGTGATGCAGCTGGTCTCTTCAAAAGCCGCGTTTCTCTCTGTGCGTCTGGTAGAAGATCGCACGTTGTGTGCAGTTCAAAGTACGCTTCGTGAATGTGAGCTGAGACTTTCCTTCTCATTCCTCTCCGTCTGAGTCCAACTTCTGCGCGGCGTAATGAACGGTCTCCAGGGTCCTTCCCGGGCGTCTCTTCCTCGTTCTTCTGGTGTAACGAGGTTTTTTATGATCTATTATTCAGAGACAGCAAGCTCACCATGCTGCTCAGCGAGTCTCTGGGTAACATCAACTGTCGAACCACCATGATCGCCCACATCTCGGACTCGCCGGCCAACTTCATGGAGACGCTGACCACGGTGCAGCTGGCGTCCCGCATCCACCGCATGAGGAAGAAGAAATCCAAAGTACTTCCTTCATCTTTACTTTGTCAATATGTTTTATTCTTAATCAGTTATGAAGGTAAAACATGAAGCTGCTCAGCTGAGCTGCGTTTTCTGCTCCAACCAGATGGTTGAGCTTTAATGATCCCATGGACCGAATACCTACGTTTGTTGTGACACACCAGCAGCTGGATGCGTTAGCTGGTGTGGCTGTCATGCTGCGCATTGATTGGCTTGAATTTAAACACGAACGCCGTTTCCTGCCAAGCTGTTTCCTGTCAGAACTTTATTTAGTAAAACTTTGTGAACCCTCCAGGGAGAAAGTACGTCCCAGTATGTTGGGCAACATGAAACTGCTGCTGCGCATGCACTCAACATGTTGTTGCTAGGTAACCAAAGAGCTATTAAGCTAAACCTAGCTTAGCTGGGCTGTGAGAGGGTGAGCAGCTATCGCCTTCCCTCTGCCTGCCTCCGTCATTCTTGTTGTGCTAACTGTTTTGCTGTCTCCAGTACGCCTCCAGCTCTTCCGGAGGCGACAGTTCCTGTGAGGAAGGTCCATCCCGTCGGCCTCCTCACGTTCAGCCTTTCTACCCCCGGATCGTGGCTCTGGATCCTGACATACCCCTGCTGCTCTCCAGCGATCCTGACTATTCCTCCAGCAGCGAACAGTCCTGCGACACCGTTATCTACGTCGGTCCTGGTGGAACGGCCATATCTGACCGAGAGTTGAGCGACAACGAGGGCCCGCCTTCCTTTGTCCCCATCATTCCCTCCCTGAACAAGAAGCGAACCAAAGATTCTCCCCGTTCAGACGGAGATCACTTTAAATGCAACACATTCGCAGAGCTGCAGGAGAGGCTCGATTGTATCGATGGCAGTGAAGCTCCAAACGCTTTAAGCACAGAGAGCAGAGCAACAGAACCAATGAAGAATCAAACTGGACCAGAATCTGATGAGAATTCCTCTCTAAATATAACCGGACCAGACTCCAGACTCCCTTCGGTTGGAAGCCCAGTGGAATCCTCCAAAAGGACCAGTGCAGATGGAGAGAAACGCTCCGGTTCCCTCATTCAGCCATGTTCGGTACAGTCCAGTGAGCCTTGCTCATCAGATCCAGAGCCTGTGGTAAGAGAGAAGGTGAGAGGAGCTACAACCGGACCATCACCTCCTCAGTCGTTACCCCAGAGGCCCATAACAGCATTTGACTCAGGGGAAGCTCTCAGCAGGATTCCCCCAGTGGGTATGAGTGATCAAGCACCAAGACAAAGCCAACCCTTGGAGTTGCCAGACAGGGAAAGGTCCCATCACTCCACAGCTAATGCCGTGGAAGTCAGCGGCCTTCGAGCGGCTTTGTTAGGAAGATGCCTGGACAGAGACTTGCTCAGGACCACCATCACGCTCCAGCAGCCCGTGGAGCTGAACGGGGAGGACGAGCTGGTGTTCACCGTCATAGAGGAGCTTCCTATCGGCCTCGTCCCGGACAATGGCCGCCCCGCCAACCTGCTCAGCTTCAACCCAGAGTGTTCGCTGCAGGCCTTGGCTGCAGGTTCCCGTCCAGTCAGCATCATCAGTAGCATCAATGATGAGTATGACATTTACACAACTCTGCATGGAGTAACGGGATCAGGCTGCCATTCCTCTGCAGGATTAAGACCCGCTGAGAGAGAAGACAGTACAGCAGCAAACAGGTTTTTCCTGAGAGATGAGAGTACAGCAGCAGAGAGCGCGTCCATCCTGACTTCACCAGGTATATACCATCGACAGCCTTTTCTGCAGCATGGCTTTGAAGAGTTCGTTGAATGACAGTGGCATTTGTTTCTCGGAGCTGGACAGTGATCCCGCCACACCCAACAAACCATCATTTACCAAGGACTCTGGTTTCCCTGATGCCACCAAAGCTACACCTAAAGGATCCTCTAAGGTGAGAGCCTTTAGCACTCCCACTTTGTCTCCCCACCACACCCACCACTACAGTCTTCCCAGGAAAACCAAGCCTACCTCTTCTTCAGCCGTAGGCAACAGCACACAAGAGAACTTGTTGTTTCAGGGAAGCACCTTCATTGATCCAAGAGAGGTTGAGTTTCTCTCTGCTGGCAAGCCAACGAGAAGTAGCACAGCTAGCATCTCCCCCAAAAGGTCTGGAGGAAACAGCAACAGTGTTCCTCGATCTCCGAAGACACAAATGTCTTCCACAGCTCAGAGAGTCATTGATGGCTGCGAGAAGCCCATCAGCAGAAGAGGAGATACTCTCATCAAGCTGCCGCGGCTCACGCGAGGGGCAACAACTCTGGGAACGGTTTCCACTTCACACAGCTCTGAAACAAAATGTGGTCAAGAAGCTGCCAGTGTGACAGGGATGCCCAGGTTTTCATCACTGGGGAAGAAGTCAAATGGGCAGAAAAGCAGCATGATCTCTAAGGCCGGCTCTGGAAACGTCTCTCCTCCTACGCTACTCATCAGACAGTCCAGCCAAGAACAGAAGACAAGGTTTCCAAGTGCCTTAAAACCGAGCAGTGACAGTGGGAGGTTTGCTTTCCCTAAAAGCTTAACCTCAGAGGAGGAGTTCACCTTCAGGCACCGAGCAGATTCATTCAGTCACAACACGTCTAGTTCAAAAATCGATCACAGTTCTGCCAGAACGTCTTCCAGCCTGAAGACACGAGGAGCCAAAGCAGATTCTCACAGGTTCTATGGGAGCTTGAGATCTCTGGAGAGAGGAGACAGTCCAACCTCGACTCTGCTGAAACCGGAAGCGTTCAGAGATGCTAATGGTGCTGCAGGGAGTAGCTGCAAATCCAGCAGATCTGTACCAAGACTTGGCCTTCCGCCTTTAAACATTCCCTGCTCCTCCCAAGCCTCTCCTACTTTTCCTTCTGCATCCAGTAAATTATTGCAGGTCAGAGGCAATGGCAACTCCCGTGTTGCTGGTTCTGCTGGACCGAAGGTTCGAACATCGTCAACCAGCAGCTCTAAAAGCCTGAGTTCCCCTCCTGGACCCAACGCCAGCCTACCGCCAACAGGCAGGCCTCCTGCCAGAGCTGGAGCCGGAGTTAAGACGGGAAGAGGCACCATCATGGGAACCCAGCAGGTCATCAGCAGGGCAGCTAACAGCCGGGTCAGCGAGCTCGGCGCTGCTCAGAAACAACTCACCAGGGGGACCGGAGGAAGCACCGACAGCGGGACGACGGGCGTCAGCACGCTGCTGCCTTCGCCCTACAGCAAGATCACAGCACCCCGGAGGCCGCAGCGCTACAGCAGCGGACACGGCAGCGACAACAGCAGCATCCTCAGCGGGGAGCTGCCCCCCGCCATGGGCCGCACCGCCTTGTTTTACCACAGCGGGGGCAGCAGCGGCTACGAGAGCATGATCCGAGACAGCGAGACGACGGGCAGCACGTCATCAGCCCACGACTCCATGAGTGAGAGCGGAGCGTCCAACCGAGGCAGGGTGTCCAAATCGCCCAAGAAGAGAGGAAACGGTGAGTAGAAATTACGTCTATACCTTTTATTGATCAGTCTAATGGACTGATCAACTGATCGCCACCTCAGTGTGTTCATTCCTGTACATCCTGCAGTACATCTGCTAACCACCAGGTGGAGCTGCTTACAAGAAAATCTATTATGAGCCAAAGAAAAAGAGTGAAGTGTTACTTCTTCTTATTTTGACTCACAGCAGGAGAAGAAGAAAATATTTCAGTTTGGACCTCTGACTCCCTTAAACTCTTCAATGAGGTTTTCCCACAACACCCTCATGTAGTTATCCCTGTTTTTCTACTTTTCTCCACCACATGTTTTCCTTCCACTCAATTTTCCATCCATATCCTAGAATTCATCTCTCTTTGGTGGCATGTCCGTTCTGTTTGCCTTGCAGCAAAATTAAAGCTGTCTAAGGAGATGAATTTGTGTTGTAAACTCTGTTAATACTTTAACTGGAGTGAGGTTAGGGCTTTGACTAGACCATTTCAGAACCTTAATGTTAGCCTGCTCTCCCAACCCAGTTTTATTTTGTCCATATTTACACATTTTGATCACATCTGAAATGAATAATTTTAACTATAATATCTGGATCTTAAGAGTGAAAAATGGAGTTAAAACATCAGTGATTTATTTTTCTGAAAGTCTTTTAAACATCTTAAATCTGGAAACCTGCAGAAACTCAGCAGATAACGACGAGGCGCCTTTCAAATGTCTGAATCCTCCTAAATCTGAAGTGGATGTTTTTCTTCTTTAAAGGAAAATGTCAAAGTGAATTCTCCGGGAGCGGTTCCACGTTTCTATCAGAACCAATTATCATTAAAATGGGTTCTGATGGCCGGTCAGAGTCGGACACCAACAGAGCCCCGAACTCACCGCCTCCTGAGGAAAGACGGAGACATTAGCATGTTTATGGATTCCTCCGTGTATCGGAGCGTGATGACGGGATGAGAGAGGCGGTCGGTTAACGCTGCGCTGCAGCTTGTCTGATGTCTGAGCGCCTCGATTCCTCTCACATCCTTTTCTAGCTTCCTGCGGATTATTGAGATTCATGCAGAACGCTGCGATGAGAATCCCTCATGAAAGTTTCATGAGTTTCATGAGGGATTCTCAGGGAACACATCCAACTGCAATGATCACCTCACACTTCATACACACACACACACACACACCCCCGCCCCACACACACACACACCCTCTACACCCCCTTCAGTCTGACGCGTCTCTCACAGGTTGATTATCAGTATTTGGTCACTTATCGATGCAGCAGCTGCTGGTTGTAAATCATTTGGATGATGGCGGCTGCGGCGGCTGCGGGCTGCGGCGGCTGCGGCGGCTGCGGCGGCTGCGGCGGCTGCGGTGGCGGCGCTTTTATACCAGCTGATGTTTCCAGAGGATGAGGCTGAACCTCACACTTTAAAACAAATATTTTCATAATCTGTTGGTGAAACTCAACTTCAAAAACTAAAACTATTAGAGAAAATAAATATCTAGGAATAAAGAATAATAATAATAATGATAATATTATTGAAGTTTATTTGTTTCAGTAATTTATCATGAAGTGAAACATTAAATAGTTTAATATTTCACCAGATCAATAAAAATATTCAGGACAGAAATATGAATGAAAAGTATCTTTAACTTTATTTATTGTGATAAACTATAATATTATTGTTTTCAGACCAGTGACATAATGATTATATTATTATAATAATATAAGTTTGCTCTCAAAGATCATTTATCATTCAGAAAAAAACTGTCAATAATGGAACTGGAAGATATTATAAATATTCAAAATAAAACACAACAAACAAACAAACACATAAAATAAAATAAAATAAAAACATTTATAACTGGAACCATAAATGAAATAAATTATGAATTATCTGTAAACAAAATTACCCTTCAAAATATTTTAATCCCCAGAATGTAAATGACCAAAACCATATTGATTTATCATAATATATTCATAAATATTCATTTATCATGTATTCTTTCTCATTATGCATCATATCAAACTGCAGCAAAATGTTACTGTGATAAAAATTCATAATTTTTTACCAGGCTAATAAAAAACTCAAATAGTTCAGGAATTATGAACCAAAATGATCTAAATGATCATGAACGAGTCACTTTCTGTTTCACATGTTTATGTGGTGAGTTTGTGACTCCGCCCCTCACCTGTCCGTCCTGCAGGCGGCTTCCTGCGGCGCCGGCTGATCCCCGCTCCACTGCCCGACGCCTCCGCTCTGGGCAGGAAGGTCGGAGGTCAGTGGGTGGACCTGCCGCCGCTGGGCGGCGCCCTGAAGGAGCCGTTTGAGATCAAGGTGTACGAGATCGACGACGTGGAGCGGCTGCAGAGGAAGGAGGAGACGGGGTCAGAGGTCAGGCTCTGGGTTATTTCAGCCAGACAATGATGATGATGATGATGATGACGACGACGATTATGATGACGATGATGATGATGACGATGATGATGACGATGACGATGATGATGATGATGATGATGATGATAATGATGGAAACAGTTTTCTCCTCGTCTTCAGACAAAACCAGAATCTTCATGATTGATTCTTCCTGAGCCTGGTTCTGGTTCTGACCCGGCTCTGGTTCTGGTTCTGGTTCTGAGCCTGGCTCTGGTTCTGGTTCTGGTTCTGAGCCTGGGCCTGGTTCTGACCCGGCTCTGGTTCTGGTTCTGACCCGGCTGTGGTTCTGGTTCTGACCCGGCTCTGTTCTCCTCAGGTCCTGCTCCAGCGGCTGCAGGCGTTGAGCCGCCGCCATGCGGCGCTGCAGGCGGAGCTGCAGGAGGCGAAGCTCCACCTGATGCTCCATCCCAGCAGGTGGAGCTCAGATTGTGAGGAAATTCATTTATTTACATTTATGTGAAATATTTTGCACATTTATTGATTTATGTTGTTTTAGTTTGAAATAACTGAAAACCATGAATATGCCGACCTGATCCAGGAGTTTTGGGTTTTATATAGTTAATAAATGTTTTATTAATTTAATAAAAATGAGTTTTTCACCCATTTCAAACAAAACAGGAAGTAAATATTTTCTCTGCTGAACATCAAACAGAAAGGAGGATGATGATGATGATGATGATGATGGTCTTTAATGTAACCCTGATTGACACCAGGGGTCACAGCGCTGACCTCTGACCCCTCAGCAGCAGCCTGTTTATGTTAGTTCACAGAAATCTTCCAATCAATAATCAATAACCTGATTGAAAGCAAACTTCACAGATTTGGAGCAGCAGCTGATTAACAGTTTTAAAGTTTTGTTGGATTTATTTTGTTTAAACACATTTTAGTTATTGAAGAAGTGAATTAATTTATTTATTGATGATTAATTATTGAACTGAGAAGCAGACTCCAGATGTTTGGTTCTGTGGTTTCCACTGCAGCTGTTGATGCATATTAATGCATAGTAATGCATATTAATGCATATCAATGCATATTAATGCATATTAATGCATATTAATGCATATTAATGCATATTAATGTGTGTTTGGTGAATCGTTTCAGAGGGATTCTTTTGAACAGTTCACCTCCAGGCTGGTTCACTTCAGTCATGAATCTTTTTTCATTGATCTCTTTAAATCTGGAGGTTTTCTGCTGCATTGAGACGTTTCTAACTTCAGCCTTCCAGTTTTTCCTCTGGGAGATTCTCCAGAGTTCGGTTCTGATCCGATCTGTCAGATGTTGGCCTCAAACAGCCGACATGCTCCAGTCCGTGTCGCTGCGCCTCCTCTCAGGTTCAACCCGCCGGTTTTCTTTCCCGATGAATCGTAACGGCGCCGTTTCTCCTCTGCAGTCGACGTGGACCAGAACCTGGACCGGGAGTCGCAGGAGTACCCGGAGGCTCTGGCTCGGGCCACGGCGGCGCTGCAGCGCCGCGTCAACCTGTGCAAGGCCCGCGTCATGATGGAGACCTGCTTCGACGTCACCGTCACCACGGCGACCAGCGCCGCCGCGCCGCAGGACGGCCGCCACAGGGTGTAGGCGCCATGGAAACGGAAACAAGATGGAAGCTTTTGGAAGTGCCTTTCTACTGCATTTACTGTTGATTTGATTATTTCATTCTTTATTTGTCATATTTTGTATTTATTCTGGTTTTAACGGTGCTAAGAGATCAAACCAGTTTAGGTAGAAAAAGGAAGAATATAGAAAATCGAGCTCAGATTTGTTTCTGCTGGTTGTTTTATTGACACGTTTTTACACAAATTGTTGATATTTTTGACGGTTCTGTCAGAGTCCAGAGAGCCGAGCGGCTGCAGAGCTGCAGACGGACCTGCAGACCCGAGTCCGGTTCTGGAGAGACGTGAGCTGCTGTCTGGACAGTTACACTGTAAAAACAGATATAACTTGATTTAATCACTTTTCACAGAGAAAAAATGTTAGTGTCAAATTTTCAGTCATAATTTTACTATATTCTTCTCATATTTATTGATGTCAAAATGCAAACTAAATATTTAGTTAGTTCCAAAATAAATGTTTATGTCTGAGCCAAATATGTATCTATTTATTTACAACAGACAATAAAATATAAAAAGAGCAAATAAATAAATAAATAAATTTAATATTTATTTTGCTAACTAAACATTTTTTACCCTAAAGCCCAGCTTTTATTTTGGTATCAGCAGGCTACTTTCAAAAGCTAAACATTTAGCTTGGACCTAAATATTTGATTAGGAGCTAAATATTCTGCTACCAACCCAAATATTTAGTTAGCAACTTAAATATTTAATTAGCAACTTAAATATGTAATTAGTAAGCTAAATATTTAATTAGTAAGATAAATATTTAGGTCTGAGCTAAATATTTAATTTGGAAGTAAAATTTTGGAAATAAAAATTTAGTTATCAAATTCAATATTTGATAACTTAAATTCTTAGTTCAGGAAATGAAAACTAAATATTTAGCAACAAATTAAATATTTATTTTGCTAACTAAACTAAATATTTAGTTAGCAAAATAAACATTTAGCTCAGACTTAAACATTTGATCTTTGAAGATTAACGCTCTTATTTCTTCCTTGACAGACTAAAGAAAACAAATTATTTCTGTTAATTCTCTGACGGCGCCCCCTGCAGGTCTGCAGCTTCAGTTGCTTCTCTGAATCAGAATCGATCCGTTTGGTTGCTCTGTTGCCTCTGAATGTTGCAGGTTGCTGTAAATACTGTTTGTTTCTTGTTGCTGCTCCTCCTCGTTGCTTTGCAGCGTTTCGTTTTCACCGAGTGGAAAATGTTCATTAAGACGTTGAATTTCACAACCAGGATGAAAACATTTTATTCTCATTTTTCATATTTTTATCTTTATGCATTCAAACTTTCTCAGGCTCTTTTTAACGTTGCTGCATGAATTTCTTTCTCCTCTTTTATAATCTTGTGTTTTTAGGACGTTTCTCTGCCTGTTTTTATGCCTTCTTTCAATAATGTGTTTTTTCTTTTTGTTTTTCTACTGTACAGTTTTTTAATAATTTCTAATGATGTGTTTGAAACATTGAAAAGTTAAAGGTGAGTCGACCATTCACATCCAGCAGAATAAAAATAGAAGTTTGTTCAGACAGTTCAGACATTTTTAATGTTTCTGTTTGAGTCCATATTTATTACAACAAGCCGCCACAGGGGGGCAGCAGCGCGTCGCCCAATCGGTAGCTAATAATTAGCTTTCCAGCTAAGTGATCAACATCTAATGGCTTCCAGATGCATAACAGCTATTTAATATTCATCAGTAAGTTCACATGCCAGATGCTAATCGGTGGTTTTCATTATCATTTTAGAAATAAAATAAATAATTTTAGTGAGGAGTAATAAATGCATAAAGATTTTTATTTGTGAGAAAACCAACATTGATCATTAATATCTGCTGCTCCACGTCCCACTTTACCAAAGTTATGATAGTTTCTCATCTTAGTTTAATTTCATAGTGAATGTTTGTTTCCACAAGTTCGTTTTATTTCGTGTTTTCTAGTTTTTACTGGCTAAATGTTTAGTTTTCATCAGGTCTAGTCAAAGTTTTTGGTTCATTTCCAGGTGCAGAATTTAAAAAGTCAAACTATTGAATTGTGATGATGTATAAATGAACAGAAGAAATTATTTTCAAAGAATGATTCAGTAATTCAGTTTTCTCTCAACTTTTGCTGTCACCATTTTGTGGACAAGCATAAGTGGCGCCAGCAGGAAAATGGATGGCTGTGATTAGCAGACAGCTGATGTAAACAGCTTATATTTTATATCAGTTCAAAAAGCCAATAAATCTATAATTCCAGTTTGTTTCAGTTTTGTACACATGAATCTGGTTGATTCTAGTTTTTCACCTTTAATTTCCGTTTTTATTTGTTTCAGTTGATTTTTTTCTCCTTTTCTTTTTGTTCATTTTAGTTGAACTTTTTTCGCAGGTCTGTCTTTAAACTCTGAAGTTACAGATCTGGTTATGAACCGTTTATAGATTCAGACGATCGTTTTTCAGTTCAGATGCAGCTGAACTCACTGGCCACTTTATTAGGTACGCCTGTTGGTCACAAACAGAAGCAGCAGGTTGGTCTTCATGTTAAAATGTTAAAGAGGATCAGGATGTGAAATATTAATGCACAGGTAAGAATTCATGCAGCTTCACCAAACTGAAGGTTTTAACTTCAGGTCTGATAATATCAGATAAACCTGATTTAAAGCAGGTTATGATGAATATTGATGATGAATATTGATGAATATTGATGATGAATATTGATGATGAATATTGATGATGAATATTGATGATGAATAATGACACAAACAGCTGCAGCTTGTAAAAATGCAGTAACTGATTCTGTCAATTCAGCAAAATATTTTAGCTGCACTGAGTTTATGAAAAGCAACCAAACGTTTTGCTGAACAAATTGATTTTTCCATCAATAAAACATGAACCAGTATTGATCATCGTTGCTGGTAAGGATCAATAAATTGCGTCACGTTGGACTCGTTCATCTTGGATCTTTGCTCCCAGAGATCCAAAGCTCGGATCCGGACTCGGATAAAACCCGGAGCGCTCCAGAGCTTCGGCACAGAGTCTCCTGTCCTGCAGTGGGTCCAAGTATCTCAGTCCTCAGTGATGATGAAGTCCAGTTTGTTCCTGGCGGCGGTTCTGGTGGCCAGACCGCCGGGCGGTCTGCCGGGCAGTCTGCTGGTTCTGGTTCTGGTCCACTGGGTTTTCCAAAGTTTACAATGTATAATTATTACTCTAAGACACATTTAGTTGAACAAACATGGAGAAAATCATCTGCAGTGATTCCATGAGAAGAAAGGTGGCGCTGTTCGCTCTCAGTCTGGAATTTAATTCAAACGTTTCCTGAAAAAATTAAACAAAATACAGATTTTATTTTGATGATATTTAATGTGTTTTTTCCCTCCATCATCATCTGAAATGACAGAAACTCATTACTGGATCATTTAATTTCCTTTTCATGCAGATTTCTGATGGCAGCAGCTCATTAACATAACAGATGGACTTAATACTTCCAAGAGTTAATTGAAAATTAATTCAGAGAAACAAAAACATCAAATAAAGACCTGGCAGCTGGCCAGATGATTAATGTCTGGATAATTTCCCTCCTCATGGTTTAATGGAGACGAATCTCTGCTGAGTGTTGGAACCAAAATGACGCATTAGTTGTTTTATTAAGACGCCTGGAAAAACAAACAAACTCCAGTAATACAGAAAATTAAAAACTAACTCAAACCTTTTGCAGCCGTTGAAACTGATCAATAAAGCAGGAAGGTGAAGGTGTGATGATGGTGCAGCAGGTGATTAAAGACCAAACAGGATGGGAGGAGGAACCGGCTGAGATCGGGCTGGAAACCAGAGTTTAACGTTTCACCCCATCAGAGACTAATGAATCCTTTCTGACTCGGCAGAAAGAGAACAGAATGTTTCCTTGAATTTTAATGAATTAAAAGCAAATCATAGAGATTTTAAAATGAGTTTTTAAAAGATAAAATCTGAAGATGATTGTCAGACGGTTGAGATTTATTGTTTCCATGTCAACAGCCTCCAGATGAAGCTTCTCAAAGTTTTTATTTTAGTTTCTTTAGGAAACAAAGTCCATCGTTAACCTGATTACATTTCAGTTAGACGTCAGTAAATCTTCATAGTAGAAAGTTTTCATCCTTCAGGCTGTTTATTATAATATTTCTATAAACCTCATTGATCTGCTTCATTTATTGTTTTTTCTTTTATTATCTGATTTTAATCAAACTTGTTTGTTTGTTTTTTGTTTGGACCGGTTCTTTTGTTTGGACCGGTCGGTGGTTTGGACCGGTTCTTTTGTTTTGGACCGGTTCTTTTGTTTGGACCGGTCGTTTTGTTTGGACCGGTTCTTTTGTTTGGACCGGTCGGTGGTTTGGACCGGTTCTTTTGTTTGGACCGGTTGGTGGTTTGGACCGGTCATTTTGTTTGGACCGGTCGGTGGTTTTGGACCGGTCGGTGGTTTGGACCGGTCGGTGGTTTGGACCGGTCATTTTGTTTGGACCGGTCGGTGGTTTGGACCGGTCATTTTGTTTGGACCGGTCGGTGGTTTGGACCGGTCATTTTGTTTGGACCGGTCGGTGGTTTGGACCGGTCATTTTGTTTGGACCGGTCGTGTCTCGGTGGGATCCTCTGAGGTTCGCCGCCTGCCTGCCAGGTTGAAACCTGAACGACAAACGTAAATCATCTCAGTTCTGGTAAAAAAGTTTTTCTCTGTTTGGGTTCATAAGACTTTAGAAACTGGATTCATTTTTACCTCAATAACTTTACAAATAATCAAAATGAGACGATTGAAGCCACTAAAACAGATTCTGCATTTTTCTCATATTTCCACCTTCAATAGAATAGAATATGATTGAATTATGACCCAAAATGTCCAGATTAAGTCTGATAAAATCTTTTCTCAGGCTGATTGGTGTCTAACGTACAAAATGAAAGAAATGTTTGTTCTCATGTCTGAATGGAAACTCGTCATTAAATGAATCTCCGTCAGACACAAAGAATCTAAAATATGAAGGGCAGAGACAGGTAATAGGTTGACGCCTCGCAGCTGCTCCACACAACCACTTTCATATTCATGACAAACATAAATCTGAATAAAAAAACATTTTAATAAACTGCTTGTTTTGGGTTTTGCTTCAGGTTAACGGTTTGTTGAAATGGTTTCTCTCCTTGCTGCTCGTCATTAATTGATCTCTGAGTTTCCAGACGCCTCCAGGCTGTGAGCTCAAACGCCCAGCAGGGATTATTACAGAAACATCGATGAGAGTTAATAATTCAAAGAGCTGCAGTCGTTTCCTCCCTTCGCTGTCTGAGTCTCAGTTCACCTCAGGTTGCTTCAGAACCGGTTTTATTAATCAAGACTGTGTCAACAAACAGACAGACATCGGATATAAATATGTAAACGTCAGAGGAGATAAAACAAAAGGTACAAATAAAGCAAAACATTTTTCTGGTAGGTTATGACAGTGCAAACATTCGACTCCTCCAGTGAGGCAGAAAATGTCTGTGGCGCCGATCCAAAGGTAAAAGTCTGAGTCCAGCATGTGTGTGGTCTGCAGACATTCTCCAGAGTCAGTGTCTTGATTTGTGAATAGTTAGTTAACAGAGAAAGAGAAGATGCAACAGAAATACAGACATTAACCATCCAACAGTCACAACAAAGACTGAAAACATCCAACCAGTCAATGAATGACTTCATACTGAACGCCAAACACTGAGTTTCCTTGAGTAAAACTTGTAGATCAAGGCAAATGTTTCATTATTTAAAGCTAAAATGCATAATGAGTATAAAACCTGGTAAAGAGTAACAGTGAAACAGGCGGTGAGACGTTGAAATGTGAGTTTCTCTGGAACTGCAGGCTGAAAATCCTGAACAGCAGGTCTGAGCTGACGCTGACTGGCTGAACATGAGGAGGCCAGAAAAACTCCTGCTGGAGCAAAACCTTCAAGCAGCTGATATTTCATCAACTGTAATCTGATTTCTAGGATTTTTGCCACTTTTTTAAAAAACATGGTCATTGCTAAAACATCTGGGATTAACAAGTGACTTTACAACAAAAGTTTCAATTATTTGACTGGTTAGATAAAAGAGTCTACCTTCACTATAAATCATAGTACATCTAAAAGTCTAAATTAAAGTCAAAGCTTGCCCTCCTCTTAGACCGATGGAGTTTCCGGATGATCTTTAGGACTATGGTAGATGGTCGAGCCGGATGTAGTCCGTTTTATAGACATCTGGATGAAACTGTGTCTATGTTGTAATTTGTCTGGGCAGAAGATTTCCGTGAACTTCTGCTTGAACTTCTGCCTGAAGTTGTGACCGATGAAGCCGTACATCACCGGGTTCAGGCAGCACTGCAGGTAGGCTATGAACTCTGTGATGGACAGGGCGGTGCTCCAGCGGTCCGCCTTTTCACACGCCATCTCCTGGAACATGGTGATGGTGTCGTACAGCAGGATGAGGTTGTGGGGCAGGTGGCAGGCCACGAACACCAGCATGATCCCCGTCACCCTCTTCACTGCCTCCACTTCATTGTCTCTGGGTTTTGTGAAAAACCTGGTGGTCTGGCCCATTTCTTTGGGGGATTTGGTGACCGTTCGGTTGAACTTGTGTGTCAGTAGTTTGATGACGATGGAGATGTAACAGAAGATGATGGTGAGCAGAGGCAGGAAGAAGCCGACAGCCATTTGGACGCTGGGAACCGCCACTTTCACAATCTGGGACAAGTCCTGGTCTTTAAACTGGAACTCACAGACGAACCTCGGCGACGCTAAGGAGTTGCTGTGTTCTTCACCCTCCAGCATGTAGAACGTATCACTTGTTGGCTCATACAGTTGGTAGAAGTAGAAGGTGGGGACAGAAAGCAGAACGGCGCAGACCCAGATGGACGCACAGATGATGACTGTGTGTTTCAGCTGTTTGAGGTTCATCTGACAGTTCATAGAGCTGCAGATGCAGATGAAGTGTAAGACGCTCATCCCGGCGACCATCAGCATGCCGCTGTACAGGTTGATGCTGTAGGATCCCTGCACCAGCTTGCAGGCCGCCTGGCCCATCGGCCATGACAGCAGCTCGTTGTAGATCAGGAAGGCCAGCGCCACGGTGAACAGCAGGTTGGTGATGGCCAGGTTGAGCTGGAAGACTTCAACTGTTTCCAGCTTGCGTTTGGTCTTAAATGTCAGAGTGATGATTATTACGACGTTCCCCATGAAGCCCAGGATGCAGATGATGGGGAAGATGTAGGTGCTGAGCAGCAAGCTGACGCTGTTGCTGCTGCTGAAGTTGCAGGGTCCCGACGGTTCTTCCCTTTCAGAGGCATTAAAATCTGCCTGGGTGATGGACGAGTCCTCCATGTTTGACTGCAGAAAAGAAAAGACAAATCAGGAAACAGTGGAGATTTGCTCATTTTATGTTCGACTGACAAGTTTCCATTGAAACAGTTAAAATTACACAAAACAATAAAGATCCTTATCTTTTGCAATATCATGGTGCCTGAAATCTCTGAGAAATATTATAAATGAACATCCAACATCTGATCATTCAAACAGGAATGAAAATTATTTCAATCTCCTGGACAAAATCAAAAAACTGAAAGTCAAAGTGTTTATTTACCAGATCTACAGCAGATTTCTGACCGTTAACTTTACTGACTTTGTTTGAGGAAAGTTACAAAACAAATCTGAAACCTGTTGATGCTAAGTGTTTTGGTATTTTGCAAATACAAATAATTGAGGTAATTCTAACCGACAGACAGCAAAACGAGTTAGATCTGATGGTGAGAGAAGGTTTTCAGTGGTTTAGACTGTGGAGGAGCCACAGCGCCGGTTCTGTTGGACCTCATCACAGCATGTTACGCGTCACCAACAGTTCAGCATTGAACTGGTTTAAAGAGCAGAGACTTTAACTCCCCATCAGAGCAGCTGGCATGCGGAGAACCCCTGGGTTCAGTCCTGGGTTCCTCCGGTTTGCACCACTGGAATCATAACTATGCAGATGATACACAGATAATGATACACAGCTCGACCTTACGCACTAAACAGATGTTTAAAACAAATCAGTGCATGAAGGGCCAACAGAAACCAAACTGAAACAGTTCTTACAGATCAAGAGTCGCTAAAAACAGCCTCAGTCATTACAGCTTAAGACTGGACATCAGATCTGACCTGCAGTCACATAAAGACGGTTACAAAGTCGGCCTTCTATCAGCTGAAGAACATTTTCAGGACTAAACAACTGAAAGGGTCTGGAGAAACTCATCCAGGTCTTTATGTTGAAGATTATTGTTTTGTTTTCATCATGTGAAGTACTTTGAATCTCCTGCTATTAAAAAGCAAACATCTAAAATAGTACAAAAGAATTAATTAACTTTACTGTCTGAACATCTGCAGAACAAACTGGTCAAACTGGTCAAACTGGTCAGTCAGTCATTTACTGTGACCTCATTAAATGACTCCATCAGCAACATAACAAACTTAGTAAAGTTTAATATGTCAGTTAAATATTATCCATGTTTCTGATTCTCTTTCATTTGCATAATAGTGTCAGGTTCATAAATATTCCCGGTAAAACTGTTTAGTGCGTCTGTTACTTTACGGCTGGATTATTGGAATTATTTAATACCATTAAACTGAAGGAATGAATCAGTTTGGCTCAGAAACCCTTCAGATGATTTTTCTTTTCATTCGGTGTTGAAAATGTTGAACTGTTTATACTGGAAATCCAAACAGGTTCTTAGAACCGGCCGGTTCACCACCATTTTAGGACTGGAACCAGTGATATTTTAGAAAACATCAGGGTGAAATTAAAGAGTTGGAAGTAAAAGCTGAGCAGCAGGTTTCTGGTCTGTGACGACAGCAGCTTCAGACGGCCGTCCTGGTTCCACTGGGAGCCCAGGATACAGACCATAATATACCCAGGATACAGACCATAATATACCCAGGATACAGACCATAATATACCCAGGATACAGACCATAATATACCCAGGATACAGGCCATAATATACCCAGGATACAGACCATAATATACCCAGGATACAGGCCATAATATACCCAGGATACAGACCATAATATACCCAGGATACAGACCGTAATATACCCAGGATACAGACCGTAATATACCCAGGATACAGACCATAATATACCCAGGATACAGACCATAATATACCCAGGATACAGACCATAATATACCCAGGATACAGACCATAATATACCCAGGATACAGACCATAATATACCCAGGATACAGACCGTAATATACCCAGGATACAGACCGTAATATACCCAGATACAGACCATAATATACCCAGGATACAGACCATAATATACCCAGGATACAGACCGTAATATACCCAGGATACAGACCGTAATATACCCAGGATACAGACCATAATATACCCAGGATACAGACCATAATATACCCAGGATACAGACCATAATATACCCAGGATACAGACCATAATATACCCAGGATACAGACCATAATATACCCAGGATACAGACCATAATATACCCAGGATACAGACCATAATATACCCAGGATACAGACATAATATACCCAGGATACAGACCATAATATACACAGGATACAGACCATAATATACCCAGGATACAGACCATAATATACCCAGGATACAGACCATAATATACCCAGGATACAGACCATAATATACCCAGGATACAGACCATAATATACCCAGGATACAGACCATAATATACCCAGGATACAGACCATAATATACCCAGGATACAGACCATAATATACCCAGGATACAGACCATAATATACCCAGGATACAGACCATAATATACCCAGGATACAGACCATAATATACCCAGGATACAGACCATAATATACCTATGATACAGACCATAATATACACAGGATACAGGCCATAATATACACAGGATACAGACCATAATATACCCAGGATACAGACCATAATATACCCAGGATACAGACCATAATATACCCAGGATACAGACCATAATATACACAGGATACAGACCATAATATACCCAGGATACGGACCATAATATACCCAGGATACAGACCATAATATACCCAGGATACAGACATAATATACCCAGGATACAGACCATAATATACCCAGGATACAGACCATAATATACCCAGGATACAGACCGTAATATACCCAGGATACAGACCATAATATACCCAGGATACAGAGACCATAATATACCCAGGATACAGACCATAATATACCTATGATACAGACCATAATATACACAGGGATAATATACACAGATACATAATATACACAGAATAAATACCCAGGATACAGACCATAATATACCCAGGATACAGACCATAATATACAGGATACAGACCATAATACCCAGGATACAGACCATAATATACCCAGGATACAGACCATAATATACACAGGATACAGACCATAATATACCCAGGATACAGACCATAATATACCCAGGATACAGACCATATATACCAGGATACAGACCATAATATACCCAGGATACAGACCATAATATACAGGATACAGACCATAATATACCAGGATACAGACCATAATATACCCAGGATACAGACCATAATATACAGGATACAGACCATAATATACCCAGGATACAGACCATATACCCAGGATACAGACCATAATATACCCAGGATACAGACCATAATATACCCAGGATACAGATATAATATACCCGACCATAATATACCCAGGATACAGACCATATATACCCATACAGACCATAATATACCCAGATGACCATACATAATATACCATAATATACCCATATACGACCATATACAGACCATAATATACCCAGGATACAACCATAATATACCCATACAGACCATAATATACCCGATACAGACCATATCCCAGGATAAGGATACAGACCATAATATACCCAGGATACAGACCATAATATACCCAGGATACAGACCATAATATACCAGGATACAGACCATAATATACCCAGGATACAGACCATAATATACCCATACAAACCATAATATACCCAGGATACAAACCATAATATACCCAGGATACAGACCATAATATACCCAGGATACAGACCATAATATACACAGGATACAGACCATAATATACCCAGGATACAGACCATAATATACCCAGGATACAGACCATAATATACCTATGATACAGGCCATAATATACACAGGATACAGGCCATAATATACCCAGGATACAGACCATAATATACCCAGGATACAGACCATAATATACCCAGGATACAGACCATAATATACCCAGGATACAGACCATAATATACCCAGGATACAGACCATAATATACCCAGGATACAGACCATAATATACACAGGATACAGACCATAATATACCCAGGATACAGACCGTAATATACCCAGGATACAGACCATAATATACACAGGATACAGACCATAATATACCCAGGATACAGACCATAATATACCCAGGATACAGACCATAATATACCCAGGATACAGACCATAATATACCCAGGATACAGACCATAATATACCCAGGATACAGACCATAATATACACAGGATACAGACCGTAATATACCCAGGATACAGACCATAATATACCCAGGATACAGACCATAATATACCCAGGATACAGACCGTAATATACCCAGGATACAGACCATAATATACACAGGATACAGACCATAATATACCCAGGATACAGACCATAATATACACAGGATACAGACCATAATATACCCAGGATACAGACCATAATATACCCAGGATACAGACCATAATATACACACAGAGTCACAGCCGTTCTCCGTCTGACGGATGGTTCATTTACTCACTCTTGAGGAAAAATTTCAGACTTTATGTCTCAGGACATTATTTTGATCCTTATTTTGGTCTGAAACATAAAAACTGAACTGGATGAAAAGGCTTTAAATCTTTAAATCTTATCTCATTTAAAAATGATCATCTCTTGTAACTTTGGACCAATTCAAGTCTATTTTAAAAGACAGAGAAGACAGAGACATGGGCTCCTGTCCCTCATGTTTAATAATGTTTCTGAGTTTGTTAAATAAAAATAAAACAAACATAAAGCTTAGAAACAAAAAAGAAATAATTGCTGAAAGGTTTTTATCATTTCTGTTCTCTAAGTGTTTGAAGAATCGTTCAGATTTTTTCTACAACTTTTCCTCCAATCAACAGAAACACTAAAACATGTTAAATCAGACGGAGAGGAAGATGATGGCGAGTCAAATATTTGAAACAATGTCAGAGATTCTGCTTCATTGACCATGATATTTATTGGTCTTAAATATAATCTAAGTCATCTTAGCAACAATAAGCTGCTAATCCACATTCCTGCTGCCATTCAAACCAAACACCTTTTCACTTTCTATAAAAGCAACAGTCCCTTTGAAAAGACTGAGATTTTATCTAATAAATCCAGCATCTCATTAATCTAATGCAACGTTTCTGTCATGCAAAAGCAGGATTCTCCTTCCGAAGCTGATTCACTTCCTTCTTTGTGTTGAATTAAAGCTCAGACGGGAGGAGATCGTTCCCAGTCAGAGCAACATGATCCAAATGCTCAGCAACATCCTGTTGCTTAAGAAAACAAAAACAGTCAGAGAGACGTCAGCAACAGGTCTGACCTGTCTGGCTCTGCTGTTCTTCCACTACATGACCACTAGGTGGAGGTAGTGCACCAAACATTGGCCCTCTGTCCACATTTGTCTCCATGCTCTGCACTTTGAATCACAACATATCTATATTTTGGAACGGCCTAGTTAAAGTCCAGACTGGAATCTGAGTCAAGGCTACAAATGAAGGTTCAGATATTTTTCTCCCAAACTGACTGAACTTTAGATGCGTTAAGACGTGATTCATCCTGTCATCCTGATGGTACAACATTACCATCTAGTGGCCAACAGTGAAACTACATCTGATTATTATATTATTATTATTATTATTATTATTATTATTATTATTTATTTCCGTTGACTCATTTGTATTATAACAAGTGTTAGAGTTAAGGGTTAAGGTTTACGGCTAAGGGTTGGGGTTAGGGTTATGAGTTAGGGTTATGAGTTAGGGTCAGGGTTAGGGTTAGGGATCCTTCATTTTTCTCTCCTTTCCATCATGTATCAATAAATTATTTGGACGCCTTTCACTGGATTCTCCTGTCAGGTTGAGTTTTGTCCTGTAGGAGGAATAAGTCTCCATGTTGATTTGCTCCACTAGTGAGAAGCCAAAAAAGAAATTGTCAAAAAGGGGAACAAAATGCTGGTAAGCCAGACTCCATGTAAATGTTATTAAAATGAAGCTTCAGAGACACATAAAGACGGTTACAAAGTCGGCCTTTCGTCACCTTCAGGATTAAAGTCCCAACAAGATCTTAGGAAATTCATCCATGTTTATTTTTCCACTGTCATTTAATATTTCTTGCTTGTTTGTTGTATCATTTTATTATGTTAAGTTATTTGAACTGCCTTGTTGCTGAAATGTAAAATATATATTTTTTACTGTAGCATTTATATAAGAAGGTAAATTTGCTGTCAGTTCCCTTGTTTGGTTGATGACACTCAGTTTTATTGATCATTTAATCCTGATTATTTCTGATCAGTTAGTATAGTATAGATATAGATAAGCAGGAACGCACAGGAGAGTTCAGCCTTTCTCTGACTGGCAGGAAAAACGCTAATATAAAGAAACTAGTAAAGTTTGAACTTTGAAATGTGAAACAATATCACCCAAATCAGAAATATTTTGTGACGATGAAAACATTGTAATTCTTCACAAACGTAAAGCCCAATAATGAAGCTAAATGTTTTTCTCTGGATCCATTTGTGTTCTGCACTTTGAGGTGATTCTTGTGAATTGATGCTTTAAAAGTGTTTTGCTATTTTCACTGGGAATCCAAACGGGTTCTTGGAACTGGATCAGAACCAGTACCAGTCAGATGTTTCAGTTTGGATGAAAGGTTCACCAGTCAGTGACGACAGGCTGTCTGCATGCTGCCTGTTCATAACCAACTATGACACACAACCTGCCTTGTTCACAAAAGGAAGAAGGGATGCTGTACATTCCCCAAATATGCAAATAGTTAAAAGATGAAAGGAAACTGAGGATAAAAAATTCAGGGAAAATTAAAAACAACCTTTAAATAACTCCAGTGAAAACCAGTGGGGAGTTTCAGTCCGCGGGTTGGACGGATGTCTCTCAGAGGTTTTGTTTTTCTGAGACGCTGAAGCTTCAGTGATGTTCAGCAACGTTGGATCGTTCTGAGTTGGAAAGATTAATTCAACACAGCGAGGAGGAAACTGTCTGACAATCAGCCTCAGACGGTGAGAATCCAGATCATCAGCCACTGCTGAGAGAAACATGGCAGGAAACTGTATTTGCTAAAATCTCAATTGTTTTAAAGAATCTGCTCCTTTTACTCCTTTGGGAAGTGAAAAGTTGTTGGTTTTCTTGATGCAGAAATCTCCTGCAGCTTTGGCTCATCTTATTGCTGCAGCAATAAATATTTAGATTATTTCTAAAACTAATAAATGGTCGACAAAGCAGAATTTCTGATATTTTTTCAAATGTTGTATTCACTAGTATCTTGTTCCAGCATCAATCCAGGACAGGAAATAACTTAATAACTTTCTGTCCTACAGCGTTTCGTTTTGATAAATAAGTGACGTTCAGCTGAGGCAGAAGATGATTTTCTGTGGAAATACAGCTGATCAGAAAGTTTCTGTAAACTGGATTCATAATCAGACAATCTAACATGTTGACACCCTGATCCTCCTTCAGGGGTTTTTATTACCTGTGTAAAGCTCTACAGTATGAATTACTGTCATTTGCATGAAAAGTTCCCTGCAGATAAATGTTTGATATTTGCATATATTATGATCTGTAGAGACAGATGGCTATGAAAAGACAACATAAACAAGGTTTAAAAATATTACAATAAATACTTTATCAGTTTTTTCCTAAAAAGTTTTATAAAAGTGTTTATTTATTGATAAGTCATTTTAATTGATTAACTTTTCTTTAGTTTCATTTTTGTATTTCTGCTTCCGCATGAAACAAAATCTTTCAGAGACTTTTTCAAACAAAACCATAAGAACCATCTAATCAATAATAATGTTATTGAAAATCCCATTTATTTCATCAACTTTATCAGTAAGTGAGACATAAATATAGATTAACTGAAAATATTCTCTGTCACAGTTTTATCATCAGTTTTTTGTAGAATTTTTTTTCTTTCTGACTTTCTGCGTAAATTAATCACCAAAGTTTTTCTAATTGCACGAATATGAAAAATTAAAACAAAAAACAAATCTCTCGCTCAATGTTTTTAATCGACAATAAGTCAACATTACTGCCCCCTGCTGGTTTTCATGTGCAATGACACATTTTTTGCGAATCGCTGCTTTTGTCACATACTTTAATAAAGTTTCTCTTTAACTTTTATTACAGACAAACAAGATGAACATCTTTAATAACTCCAATCCAGCCGAAGAAAACGATGACAACTATGGTGATGGTGGTTATGAACCATGTTCTAACAGTAACAACAACAGTGTGAACGCTGTGGTTGGTCCTTACATTCACTCCATCATCTGCATCCTGGGCCTGGTGGGGAACAGCCTGGTCATCCTGACCTATGCCCTCTACAAGAACCAAATCCATGACTGACGTCTACCTGCTCAATGTGGCCATCGCTGACCTGCTGTTCGTTCTGGCTCTACCTTTCATCGTCTACAACGAGCTGTACTCTTGGCCCATGGGGCAGGTGGCCTGTAAGCTGCTGCGTGGTTCCTACAGCGTCAACCTGTACAGCGGCATGCTAATGTTAGCCTGCATCAGCACCGACCGCTACGCCATCGTCCAGGCTCGCCGGAGCTTCAGGTTACGCTCGCTGTCAAACAGTCGCATTATCTGTGCCCTGATCTGGATCTTTGCCTTACTGGTGTCTGTTCCACTTTCCACTTCTACCATTGGTACCAACCCACATAATGCCGTCACCTGGATCAGCAACATCACCGATCAGGAAGAGACAACAGATCCAGAGTACGTCTGTGAGTGGAAATTTGATGACGTTACCACTGCTAGCATAGTGAAGGTTGCTGTTCCCAGCACCCAACTGGCCATTGGCTTCTTCCTGCCGCTGCTCATCATGATCTTCTGCTACACTGCAGTCATCGTCACCCTGCAGAAAGCCAAAAACTTCCAGCGACACAAAGCGGTCCGAGTGGTGATGGTGGTGGTGCTGGTGTTCATCGTCTGCCACCTGCCTTACAACCTGGCCCTGTTGTATCAGACTGTCCATTTGTACGTACAGAGCGATTGTGTCGAGGTGGACTCTCTGCAGACGGCGATGTCTGTGCTGCAGACCGTCGCCTACCTGCACTGCTGCCTGAACCCGGTGCTGTACGCCTTCATTGGAGTGAAGTTCAGGAACCACTTCAGGAGGATCTTCCGTGACCTGTGGTGTTTGGGTAAGAGGTACATCGCCCCGCGCCGCTCATCCAGGGTCACCTCTGATATCTACATGTCCACATATCACCGCTCGGTGGCTGGTTCTGCTGAAAACAGTTAATCTTTAATCGTGTGAAGATGTTGACCTCAGAAGGTCTGACTGAGACATTCAGGTTTTTAAGATTCAAACTGGACTTTTACCACCAGCATGATGGATTTACAAAGAACTAAAAAATAAAAAACATGACAATATCCATAAGTTTTGCTATGTTGAGCTGATTGTTGCTCTTTCTCCATAAGAATACTGGCTACTGTTGACAATGTTTTGTATTGTATGAGGCATAATTATGACTATAGGTACCAATCCTTAAACTTTTATTAAAAACCAGCTGGAAAAAATGTTTTTTGTCTAAAATAGTTGAGATAGTTATTAAGGAGAAAAAAGAATAGATTTCCAGACAACATTCAGTTGATCAGGTGGAGAAACCAACCTGACTCACAAATTCTCTGTTACGGATAAATGTGGACAAAACATAAACAAACAAGATGTTTTATTTTAAAGGTATTTTTCTGGACTGTAAAATATTTCTGATCCCCGGTTGAAAGCGTTGTTACATCCTGGTTTGAATCCCATCCTGGAGTTAATGGTCCATCTCCCTGAGTGTCTGGGTTCTCTGGGAACTCTGGTTTTAACGGCCCTTAGTTGTTTGTGTTTGTGTACATGGTGGTTTGTCCTGTCTCTGGGTTTCCCCGTTTCCTTGTGTAGACCTACAGTTTGTGTGTATGATGTGAAGAGTTTCAGACTGTGCTGCCTGTGAGCTCAGCAGAATCCTCTTCCCCTCTCAACCTGAGGTCTCTGAGAGGAAGTCCAAGATTCAGTTTTGAGGAGGGGAGGTTGGTTTTCCCAGTTCTCCTTAACTTATGTTTACTGAAAGCTACAAAATATGCAATGCACATTATGCAGGAAATCAAATAAAACATCCAACATATGTCATTACATGAACACTTATCTCTCTTTAGACATGAACAGAGAAGATGAGGCGAGGAGCCCTCTAGTGTTCAGGTGAGGTATGGAGGTTTTTTATGTCACTTTTGAGAAAAAACAAACACAAAGTTAGAGATTTAGTGAACACTTTGGAATATCGACCATAAAATATGCAAATAGTTACATTTATGTAAAAATAAAACTCAGTGCGTCACAGGGGAACATAGAAATGAGCTTTTGATGATAATTGTGTATGACACCCAAAATAATGTGAAATGTTTGTGTTCAGTTCATGTTTTTGCTTTACTAAAGGGTTAGGGTTAGGGTTAGGGTTAGGTCAGGACTGCCTTTAGTAAAGGTCACTTTACACTTTACTAAAGGCAGCAGTGAATGACTAAAGCAGTCATTTACTGCTTTAGTGTAATGGACTTTGGCTTCCCTGTGGTTTTGAAATGTGCTGTAGAAATAAAATTGATTCACTGAAGCAGAACGACTGGAGAGTTTTTGTCACACCGGACGTCTCAGTTCCTCACATTCCTCACATTGTGTTTCACTAAATGCTGACGCAACAGGAATATCTAGCAGCAGTCGGACCTTTTTGACACAGAAAGAAACTGATTTGAAACCATCGGCTCTTTCTGTCTGAGCTTTTATTAACACAGGAAGGAGGAAACTGTCTGTGAATCAACGTCAGAAGGTGAGAATCCTGATTTAACAAACTGAAAACTGTTTACATAAAATCATGTAAACAATTTAAATTGTGAATTGAGGGTGAAAAGATATTTTGTTTGAATGACAGTGGAGGAATGAAGAGCAGCTTTGCTTCATGTTATTGCTGTTCATTGATTAATTATAATTAAGAACAATTAATATTACGCTCTACAAAGTAGAATCTCTGGTATTTTTTCAACATTTTAGTCGTGGTGCTCTGTCACTCCAGGAAATAATACAAGGAAATGAAATAATTTGACTGAATATTCATGTTTAGATGAGAGAAATGAGTCAAATGAAGGTCAAATCAGTCGAGGCAAAGAACAGAGGAGAAGGAAAGGAAACATTTTTCTTTGGAAACAAAGATAATCTAAACTGTTGACACAATCCTGCTTCATGTTTTAATGGAGGATTTTTACCAATAGTATCTTATGTGTTTCTGTCATTTGTATGAAAAGTTATCTGCATATAAAGTTTGACTGACTGATAGTTCACTCCAGAATGAGAGTTTATCAGTTTCTCACCAAATAGGAATGATAAATATACCTTAGTGTCGTCAATAAAGCAATAAACATTCATCCTTTACCAAAACTTGTGCACTTTACACATTTAGTCAAGGGAAGTGACTCCAAACCTGAACCCTGTGGTTCTCCATGACATAATCTAGAACATGATGAATTTATTATACCTCCTCCCTCTGGCAGCTCCAGTTTTTACATATTTTATTTTTTAATGTAGAAGATTCAGTCTTGTTGGAAAACTTTAAAAGTTTTATTTAAAATATTTCTCTATTATAATGTTAATATTAATATATTTTGTATCATGTTCTATAATAAGTCTTATTTCTGAACAGTAAAAATTAATTCTACATATTAGTTGTACAACTATTTAGAATTAAAAAGAAAGAAAGCCTCACTGTGCTTTGAATGTTTTTCTTTCAATATTTCAACTCTCCTTCCTGTCAACATTATCGCCACCTGCTGGTTCTTTATGACCATTGAAACAATTTGGTTTAAAATTGCTGCTTTCTTTGGTAATTTTGACATATTTTGATAAATGTTTTCTTGGTTTTTATTGCAGCAAAACAAGATGAACATCTCCAATGACCCCACCACTTATCCACCCTATGAATATTATTACGACCATTATGATTATGAACAAACTGATGTAGTCTAAAGAATGACTGTACTAAAGCCTTACAGTAACAAATGTCTTACTTGTAACATGTTTTAATTAACTTTCTCTTTGGCTTTTATCACAGAGAAACAAGATGAATTCCTCAGATAATTCCATAGACAACAATTATTACGACTATTATGATTATGAACCGTGTTCTTTCAGTAACAACAACAGTGTGAACGCTGTGGTTGGTCCTTACATTCACTCCATCATCTGCATCCTGGGCCTGGTGGGGAACAGCCTGGTCATCCTGACCTATGCCCTCTACAAGAGAACCAAATCCATGACTGACGTCTGCTCAATGTGGCCATCGCTGACCTGCTGTTCGTTCTGGCTCTACCTTTCATCGTCTACAACGAGCTGTACTCTTGGCCCATGGGGCAGGTGGCCTGTAAGCTGCTGCGTGGTTCCTACAGCGTCAACCTGTACAGCGGCATGCTAATGTTAGCCTGCATCAGCACCGACCGCTACATCGCCATCGTCCAGGCTCGCCGGAGCTTCAGGTTACGCTCGCTGTCAAACAGTCGCATTATCTGTGCCCTGATCTGGATCTTTGCCTTACTGGTGTCTGTTCCCACTTTCCACTTCTACCATTGGTACCAACCATCACATAATGCCGTCACCTGGATCAGCAACATCACCGATCAGGAAGAGACAACAGATCCAGAGTACGTCTGTGAGTGGAAATTTGATGATAGCAACACTGCTAGCATAGTGAAGGTTGCTGTTCCCAGCACCCAACTGGCCATTGGCTTCTTCCTGCCGCTGCTCATCATGATCTTCTGCTACACTGCAGTCATCGTCACCCTGCAGAAAGCCAAGAACTTCCAGCGACACAAAGCGGTCCGAGTGGTGATGGTGGGTGGCGTTGGTCTTCATCGTCTGCCACCTGCCTTACAACCTGGCCCTGTTGTATGACACCATCAGTTATTTCGAACATCGTGATTGTTACGCTGAGTCTTCACTGCATACAGCAACATCTGTGCTGCAGACCGTCGCCTACCTGCACTGCTGCCTGAACCCGGTGCTGTACGCCTTCATTGGAGTGAACTTCAGGAACCACTTCAGGAGGATCTTCCATGACCTGTGGTGTTTGGGTAAGAGGTACAGAGCCCCGCGCCGCCTCTCCCTTGATGGGACCAATGAAGACAGTACGTCTTTTATTATGTGAAGCTAATTGTCTCAGGATGTCTGATTAATATCTGCAGATCTCCAAAGCAAAATTTTACCACAAAAGGAAAATGATAGAAATTATTCAAAAGAAAAAAGGAAACATTATAAACTCCTGGGGCGTGCTGTGGTGATGCAGGGTGTTAGCACGCCCCACGTTTGGAGGCCTCTGTTGCGGGTTCAACTCCCGGTCCCCGAGACCCTTGCCGCATCTCTTCCCCCCTCTTTCCTGTCTGCCTACTGTCAAAAATACGAGCCACTATCGCTGCAAAAACTCTTTAGAGAAAAAAACAAACTCCTGAGGTTTCATTGTGGTGATTGTTGCTTAGTTTCCATAAGAATCTTGGCTGCTGATGAAAATGTTTTCTGCAGGAGGCATAGTGATGTATAAAGAAAAAATATATCTGTTTTTAATACATTTGGACAAGACATCAAAATGTGAACATATTTTTCTGGACTGACCCAAAAATACCGAAGATGTTTCTGATAGTTCAGAGTTTTTAGAGGACGCGTCCATCATCCTCTGGAAAGAAAACATTAGGCTGTCTATGTACATTGCCTGCTTTTCTGTAATACTTTATCTAAATGACTCCAAAGCGCCTCACTACATTCACCCATTCATCCGTTCACACACACATTCACACACTGATAGTGGTGAGCTACTACATTGAAGCCTGAACTGCCTTGAGGCAATTTAACCAAACATGTGACATAAATCTAATAAATATGTCATAATCCTCTGTAGTCAGATTCACACCTTTAAACTAAGAATTTGTTCAATTAAATTTCACATTTCAGATATGATTCTATCTCTATCTTAACCTTTCAAAAGTTCTTCAAATCTTCTCATCTATTTTCTTGGCAATTTTGATGATGACATTTGACAAAAATTCATGTTAATTGCTGTTTAATAATTGGTTTCTGCATTATGTTTTCATGATGTAAAGCACTTGAACCATGTTGCAGTAATCAATTCAACTAAAGATAAATGGATGGATACATTTCTCAAGATTTTTTTGTTTTTATTAGTTCTTTAATGTTATTCATTTTATTTTTGAAGCATATTGCCACAGCATGATCAATAACTATAAGAATATAAAATTAATTCTGATGAACAACCAGTAAATTAATAAGGAAACACCTAGAAAATCCTCCCTGGAAACATTCTGCTGGTTTTGTAACCGTCTCTATGTGTCTCTACAGGTTCAGGTCACTGAACCTGTTTAACCGTTGAAGCAGCTCTTAAATGATTTTGCTGATGAATGGAAGGTTGGAAGGTTTACTTTACAGCAATTTGTTTAAATTGTTTCTTTTTCAGCTCTGGGTTTGTCACTGCAGTGTAAAGTTATTTGTCTGGGTTTTTTTTATTTCAGTTTTTTCATGTGAAACACTTTGAGTTGCTTTGTTTATAAAATGTCACATACAAATCTTTTTGCTTTTTTTTCATAATTGTAATTTTTATATTGTGGAGTCAATTCTTATTGCTTGGTTAATTATACTGATATATATATATATATATCATAGAAACCTGATTGTTTCTGATCAGATGATTTAAATATAATGTTCTCATACTAATCTTTTTTTGTTATGTGTTGATGTTTTTGCTTTGAAAGAGAGAGCTGAACTTCCTGTTTGCCATTATGTTTCTGCATGTAGTTCCGCAGCTGTCCACTGGGGGGTGACAATGACTTCATTCCCTATAAGCTGTCGTGAAGAGGTTGGACATTCACTTAGCAAACAGCAGAACTGAAGATGAGCACTGGGGACAAAATGCAGCAGAAATATCAAAGAAATAAAACAGTGATCATTTTATCTTTTGCATCATGTTATAATATTATCATCTTGTTAAAACATACCTGGAGTGTTGTTTTAATTCTTTTATGCATGTTTGAGAAATAATTCAATCTCCCATGGCAACCATTTACAGGTACATTTTTTAATTACTTTATGTGTATGGAGAAACTTTATTACAACTGAAGGAAACAGAGTAATTTAAAGTGCTGGGAATTGACGTCATGTGCCTGGAAAAGCGCCTCAGTACATTCACCCATTCATCCATTCACACACACATACACACGCCAGTGTGTTTATTGTTGCCCCTTTCAAAGTTTTTTACTGTTTTAATGGATTCTTTGAACTGACCCAGTAAAAGCACCATTATAGGACTGGAACCAGTTATGTTTTAGAAAATTTTACGGTGATGGATTGATGTTTTCAGAGATGTTGAACAAGAATTTAAACAACACAAGTTCTTGATTTGAAGCCAACCTTCACTGAAGACAGGTCAGCCTCTGTCTGTTACTGTGTTGTCTTTTCGTAACCATCTCTTCCAGTTCACCTGAGGAAGGAGGAACGTAGACAATAATATAAGCAAATATTGACATGAATATGAAAATGAAATTCAGAGGAAGTACAGAGGAACATAAAAATGACCTTTAAAAAAACTAGAGTGGAACAACAGTTGTTGTCACAGGTCACATAGTTCCTAATATTCGCTGAGTGATTGTATTTTTTTAGACTCCAAATCAACCAGAAGGCATTTGCTCAGAAAGCAGCTCAGACTTGGAAACGATCGGCTTTAATTCACCACAGTGAGGAGAAAACTGTCTGTCAATCAGCCTCACAAGGTGAGAATCCTGATCTTCAGCCACTGCATGAGGAAACATTGCAGAAGATTAGTTTTTAGTTTGAAGCTGGATTGTTTAGAGGACTGAGTAAAATCTCAATTGTTTTAAATAATGTGTTTCTATTACATTATGAAAACTGAAAAGATGTTTGGTTTGAATGATTGTGGAGGAATCCAGAGATCTTCTGTTGATCTTTGGTTCATCTAATTGTTTCAGTGATTATATTGTTTAGATTGTATTTAAGTACATATTATGGTCAACAAACTAGAATCTCAGATTTTCTCAAAATGTTTTATTCACACAGGATGCGGTGATGCATCATTCCAGGAAATAACAAATAATTTAACTTGATGTTCTGAGCCATATTTAATATTTGTTTAACTGTGAAACCGTGAAATGACCAATCAGTTCAGGAAACAGAGCAGATTTAAAAAGTTAACACAGTTCTGCTTTGTGTTTTGGTTTGTACAGCGCGCTTTGTCATTTCTATTAAAAGTTATCTACAGATGAAGTTTGACTAATAATTGTTTCTTCAGAATGAGAATTTTAGAAAACTATGTAGTTAAAAAAGTAAGAAATTGTAAAAAAAATCTTGCAGTGAATATTTCATCAGTTTATTACTCAATGTTACTGTTAAAATGTTTTTCCTAACCTCTGAATGGACCTTGTAAGAAAACCTGATTTTGAATAAACATATTTATTTATTTAAAGGTCATTTTTAACTTCCTCTGACTCTGCTAGTCATTTAACAGTCATGTGACTATTTGCGTATAAGATGCTTGTGTTTTTCCTTCCTCTTCTGAAAACAGGCAGGCTGTGTAAAGAGATCATTATGAACACATCCATATATGAACAGAGAAGCAACCAGTGAATGTTGGCTTCAGCTCAGAACAGGATGTTGTTTAGCATTTTGTTCAAACTATTGGAAACATCCGTCCTTCATCCTGAAGTTTTATAAAACTGGACTGAGAACATTTAGTGAAATCAGGGAACCATAATAAAGTCATAATAAATGTCACTTTATGGCACTTAAAACACAAACAGAAACAAACTGATGTAGTCTAAAGAATGACTGTACTAAAGCCTTACAGTAACAAATGTCTTACTTGTAACATGTTTTAATTAACTTTCTCTTTGGCTTTTATCACAGAGAAACAAGATGAATTCCTCAGATAATTCCATAGACAACGATTATTACGACTATTATGATTATGAACCGTGTTCTAACAGTAACAACAGTGTGAACGCTGTGGTTGGTCCTTACATTCACTCCATCATCTGCATCCTGGGCCTGGTGGGGAACAGCCTGGTCATCCTGACCTATGCCCTCTACAAGAGAACCAAATCCATGACTGACGTCTACCTGCTCAATGTGGCCATCGCTGACCTGCTGTTCGTTCTGGCTCTACCTTTCATCGTCTACAACGAGCTGTACTCTTGGCCCATGGGGCAGGTGGCCTGTAAGCTGCTGCGTGGTTTACAGCGTCTGTACAGGCATGCTAATGTTAGCCTGCATCAGCACCGACCGCTACATCGCCATCGTCCAGGCTCGCCGGAGCTTCAGGTTACGCTCGCTGTCAAACAGTCGCATTATCTGTGCCCTGATCTGGATCTTTGCCTTACTGGTGTCTGTTCCCACTTTCCACTTCTACCATTGGTACCAACCATCACATAATGCCGTCACCTGGATCAGCAACATCACCGATCAGGAAGAGACAACAGATCCAGAGTACGTCTGTGAGTGGAAATTTGATGACGTTACCACTGCTAGCATAGTGAAGGTTGCTGTTCCCAGCACCCAACTGGCCATTGGCTTCTTCCTGCCGCTGCTCATCATGATCTTTCTGCTACACTGCAGTCATCGTCACCCTGCAGAAATCACAAAGCTACAAGCGACACAAAGCGGTCCGAGTGGTGATGGTGGTGGTGCTGGTGTTCATCGTCTGCCACCTTCCTTACAACCTGGCCCTGTTGTATGACACCATCAGTTATTTCGAACATCGTGATTGTTACGCTGAGTCTTCACTGCATACAGCAACATCTGTGCTGCAGACCGTCGCCTACCTGCACTGCTGCCTGAACCCGGTGCTGTACGCCTTCATCGGAGTGAACTTCAGGAACCACTTCAGGAGGATCTTCTGTGACCTTTGGTGTTTGGGTAAGAGGTACAGAGCCCCGCGCCGCCTCTCCAGGGTCACCTCCGATATCTACATGTCCACAATTCGCCGCTCGGTTGACGGGTCCAGCAGAACCAGCACATCTTTTCTTACATGAAGACATTTGTGTGAGAAGCTCTGATCTTGCCATAGAGTTCTATACATGCCAAACTTGAGTAAGATAAAAATTATTTTTATTCTCAAGCGCAGTTCAGCCACAAGATGTTAGACTTGGGTTAAAAAAGAAAACAAAAAATAAACTTCTTCATCTGTGTTAATTGTTGCTCAGTTTTCTCTTTCCCATCCAAAAACAGTATATCTGAAACCTCATCGACTCATACGTCCCTCGCATGAAAAGTTTTTAAAAGTTCTTGATGGAATCAAATCTGGGTGTGGCCAAACTGCTCAAAGTGTATTTGGCTAAACAGTACATTGTAGATATTTGAAACTGGTTTTGTAGGTAGATGCTCCAAAAATCAAGTAAAGTCTCTTAAATATGTCCTGAAATCTACAGGCAGGTTACACGACTTAACCTGTGTGGTCCATGTTGTATGCTGACTTCATCACATCCTCGCCCCTGTGTTCATACGTCTGGCTCGAAATGTTTCAGTCGATCTGGTTCACATTCGATCAGTCCTACTCCTAACATTTAGTGGGTGTGGCCTAATTCATCCTCCTACAATATTTTAAAAAATCAATCCCAATCCATGCTTTGATCAACAGCAATGAAATTCAATATATGTGTAACTTCCACAGGAAGTTGGCCATTTTGGATCAAAGTCACCATTTTGTCTCTTTTGCACACATATTGGAGCAAACTCCTCCCACTGCTTCTTTTCTTTGCTGCATGAAAGCATGTGGGCGTGGCCAAGCTTCAAACTCTGACCATTCGCCATAAAACATCAGGGTGGTGTGATGTCCTCACACAGACTCCCTGTGTCATAGCAGACCAGCAGTCATCACATGGTGACATCACTTTAGCCACACCCGCTTCCAAAAGGAAGTCACGTATCCAACTGCTGAATGTCTTCCTTTTGGAC
This sequence comes from Poeciliopsis prolifica, assembly GCF_027474105.1. Lineage (NCBI taxonomy): Eukaryota > Metazoa > Chordata > Actinopteri > Cyprinodontiformes > Poeciliidae > Poeciliopsis > Poeciliopsis prolifica. The sequence continues at coordinate 131,490 of NW_026562486.1, forward strand.
TTTGACTGGTCCAGATTTTAACTTGTCTGGTGTCAGAACAACATGATGCTGAACCAATCTAGGCGAATCCCAATCCTTCGCCGTTTGCATCCGGTTGGCTCTAAATCACACAAGCATCGTCCGATTTGCGTGTATGAACCCTAACCCTAATATCATCAAGGTCAGACAGTGGATATGTCTGACCTTGACAATATTGATGACATCACCTAAGCCCCACCCACTGAAAAAAATGGGACTTCTCCAGTATGTCCTTGTGTTCGACATGAGATTGAAGGGTATCCACTAAAATGATGTGTTCAGAAACCTACAGGAAGTCATCGCCAATATTTCACCAAACAGGAAGTGACAGTTACTCCTGTCAGTTTTTGCTGCTGGACTCATTCTGAACTGAAGGCGACTTGGAAGAGTCGCCAAACACACCGCCTGCTGGACATTTGCATGAATTACATACTTCTTTAGAACAAATCTACAAAATATAAAACTGCATCTTCCTGTTTCTTCCTGGCAGCAGCCAGTCTCTGCATGTTGGCCTTTTGGATCATTTCGCTACATTTAGACCTTCGATCTCCCCAAATCCAAACCACTGTTTGTTTTTTTCAGAAACTGTTCAGAGCAGATTAACAAAGATGATGTATGCCAACAATTTGCATTCTTGTCTTTATTTAACAATATTAGTTGTTTATCATTTTAAGTTGTTTAAGTTGTTGTGGAAAGTCTAAAGGTCAACTTGTGATTCAAGATTTTTGGATAAGGCCATTTCAGAACTTTAATTTTCTTCTGATGAACTCATTGTTTTGTTGATGTCCATGTATGTCTGGATTCACTGTGACACAAACAGAACTCCACAGGCAGATGCTGCCACCACCGTGCTTCACTTTGTGGCCTGAAAGTTCAGGTTGGGTCTCATCCGACCAGAACACAAACTTCTTCGAGGTCTGAGGTTATTTTAGCCTCCAGGTTTTCTCTGCAGCAATGGCTTCTTATTCATAATATCTAGTTTTGATGTGTCACTCCTGTCCTACATTTTCCCACATTATTGTCTTTAATGTCCAGTTTTCTGAATGAAATACTGTTTATTGTCTTGTGCCCTTTAATGGAGACGTTCTCCGGCCTTCCTCTGCTCAACAAATAGCAGAAGATGTCCAGGACAACAAAGCTTTATTTTATTTCAAGTTTCACCTTGATGGAGGCTGACCCCATTTAAAACTGAATGAAATGTATTTTAATCAAATCTCAGCTTCAATGTGTAAATCAGGGAAAAGCTGCCAGTTTGCAGCTATAAAATATTGTTGATATTCAGGTTGTAGATTTAGACTCCAAAAACTGGCTAATTTCTTCAAACTGGAACATTTTTACTTAATGTGCATCTTTGTAAATAAAACTTCATGTTTTTATGACTTTTGATGATTTCATGTGTTAAATTTGTATAACATGAGGATGTTTGTTATTTCTGTTTGTTTTTTTTGCTTCAGTTTCCCTCCAGATGTTTTCTGTTAAAACTCAATCAGCCTTGGATTCAGTTTGAGGATTAAACTCTGAGTATTTTCCAACGTTCAGGCTTTTGTTTTGCTGCTAAATGTTTCAGGAGTTCAGGACGAATGAGAAATGATGTCACACTTCAGGCCACATTTATATGCTGTTGTAATGTTAGCATTGATACTGAGCTAAAATCAATGTATTATTATTATTATTATTATTATTATTATTATTATTATTATTATTATTATTATTATTATTATTATTATTATTAACAATAACCAAATGCAGTATCTTCAATTAGTAACCAAATAAATTGATTGTTTGTCCAAAACATCATAAAAGTTGCAGACATACAATTAATTTCTGCACTTTGCTTTGGATTCTCTCCTCATTTTTTCTCACTAATCAACAGAAGCAGGTCATGGATCAGAACCTGCAGAGTTTAGTTAAGCATAACTGCAGTTAATATCTGACAAATGCTTTGTGTGCCAAAAGATATATAAGCATAACCTATATATATATATATATATATATATATATATATATATATATATATATATATATATATATATATATATATATATATATATATATATATATATATATATAAAAATTCCCTTCTCACCCACCCGGGTGGTTCTTATCCTCTGAGCTCGGGTCCCCTACCAGAGGATATAGATCTATATATATAGATCTATATATCCTCTGAGCTGGGTCCTCTACCAGAGGCCTGGGAGCTTGAGGGTTCTGCGCAGTATCTTGGGTGCCAAGGACTGCACATTTCTGGACTGAGATGTCTGATGTTGTTCCTGGGATCTGTTGTAGCCACTGCTCCAGTTTGGGGGTTACTGCCCCGAGGGCCCCGATGACCACAGGCACCACTGTGGTCTTCACCTTCCAGGCCCTCTCCAGTTCCTCCCTGAGGCCCTGGTATTTCTCCAGTTTCTCCTTTTTCCTGATGTTGCAATCACTTGGTATTGCTACATCTACCACAACGGCTTTCCTCTGATGTTTATCCACTACGACAATGTCTGGTTGGTTCGCCATTACCATTTGTCTGTCTGGATCTGGAAGTCCCACAGGATCTTAGCTCTGGCGTTCTCCACCACCTTTGGGGTGTTTCCCACTTTGATCTTGGGGTTTCCAGTCCATATTATGCACAGATGTTTCTGTACACTATGCCTGCCACTTGGTTATGTCGTTCCATGTACGCTTTCCCTGCCAGTATCTTGCACCCTGCTGTGATGTGCTGGACTGTCTCAGGGGCCTCCTTGCACAACCTACACCTTGGGTCTTGTCTGGTGTGGTAGATCTGGGCCTCTATTGCTCTGGTGTTTAGGGCCTGTTCCTGGGCGGCCAGGATGAGGGCCTCTGTGCTGTCCTTGAGTCCAGCTTTTTCCAGCCATTGGTAGGATTTACTGATATCAGCCACTTGGGTTATTTGCTGGTGGTACATCCCATGTAGGGGCTTGTCCTCCCATGATGGTATCTCTGGCACCTCAACCTCCGTTCCCTGTTGTCTGAGACATTCACTGAGCACATTGTCTGTTGAGGCTTTGTCCCTGATGTATTTATGGATCTTAGTTGTTTCGTCCTGGACAGTGGTTCTCACACTCACTAGTCCTCTGCCTCCGTCCTTGCGGCTCGTGTACAGTCTCAGGGTGCTGGATTTGGGATGGAACCCTCCATGCATGGTTAGTAGCTTTCTAGTCTTAATATCTGTGGCTTTTATCTCCTCCTTTGGCCAGCTGATTATTCCAGCAGGGTATCTGATTACTGGCAGGGCATAGCTGTTTATCGCACTGATTTTGTTCTTGCCATTGAGCTGGCTTCTCAGGACTTGCCTTATTCGTTGGAGGTATTTAGCTGTGGCTCCTCTCCTTGTGGTCTCATCGAGGTTGCCATTTGCTTGTGGTATACCTAGGTACTTGTAACTGTCCTCTATGTCTGCTATTGTTCCTTGTGGGAGTGAGACTCCTTCTGTGCGGATCACCTTCCCCCTCTTTGTGATCAGCCGACCACACTTCTCTAGTCCGAATGACATCCCAATGTCAGTGCTGTAGATCCTGGTGGTGTGGATCAGTGAGTCGATGTCTCGCTCACTCTTGGCATACAGCTTGATGTCATCCATGTAGAGGAGGTGACTGATGTTGGCCCCATTTTTGAGTCGGTATCCGTAGCCAGTCTTGTTGATAACTTGGCTGAGGGGGTTCAGGCCTATGCAGAACAGTAGCGGGGACAGAGCATCTCCTTGGTATATGCCACATCTGATGGACACTTGTGCAAGTGGTTTGCAGTTGGCTTCAAGGGTGGTTTTCCACAGCTTCATCGAGTTTGCAATGAAGGCTCTCAGAGTCCTGTTGATGTTATACATCTGTAGGCATTCAATGATCCAAGTATGTGGCATTGAGTCATAGGCTTTCTTGTAATCGAATCGAATTAGGGATCGTTCTCAATGCTGTGAATGCAGCATTGAGAACGATCCCTATATATATATATATATATATATATATATATATATATATATATATATATATATATATATATATATATATATATATATATATATATATATATATATATATATATATTTCAACATTTTTTCCTCTTCAAAAATCTCACTCTATGAAAATGTAAAGACTTTTTGTTCAGAAGAATCAAAGAGGGGGGAGGCGAGCAGAACAATCCAGGATGAACCCGGTTCTTGACCCCCGGTTTGGACCCCCAGTTTGGACCCCCGGTTCTGGATCCCTGGTTTGGACCCCGGTTCTGGAGGGCAAACGGTTCGTGTTTTTCTGTGGATGGAGGAAATGTTTGGCACATTACCGCCACCAGGTGGCCGAGTGGAGGAACAGCCTCACAGGACTGAGGGAGTTTTTGAGGATGTTTATGTTCAGCAGCAGTTGGATCATTTTGACACGGAAAGCAGCTCCGAGCTGGAAAAATCAGGTTCTGGGATCTGAGCGCGTTTTGACCACAGGAAACCGACTGAACACTGAGGTGAGAATCTGCTTTAATAACAGGAATGGAAGATCAGTTAATGCTGGATTGTTTGGATGAATGAAGAAGTTCTTGATAACTTGACAGGGTGTGCTCTTATTACTGCTAAGGACTAAAGAAAAATACATCTGTATTTTTACATATAATATGTATGTAGTGCAGGTTTCATTTCTTTCAGTTCAATGCAGAGCCAATTCACACCATAATGACATTTAGGTTGTTAAACTGGAACCAGAACAGAGTGACCTTTTAGCAACGCCTGACATTTATTTTGAACAATGAACTGACGTGTTGTGGGTTAGTGTTTATTTAATAGTAGGTACTGCAATAACCTCTCATATAACCTTTCATATTTTTATGGTTGATAAGAGTTTTATAGCTGCAGTAAAGATAAAGGTCTGGCTTCATGCCACAGCTGACACTGTGGGAAAGTTCTGCAAACAACTTCTCTTCTGTTATCTGCATTGTTTTTTTGTTTTGTCTGAATGGTGTGTTGTCGTTTTTTGTGTTATGTGTTTTTCACAAACACAGATGAACTGAAAGAGCAAAACATCAGAGTGTGATCTCTGCAACAACTTTTTGCATGACTGTGTGAGATTTCACTGTCTGCTAAAGGATGCCAGAGATCTGGTAACGTCTCTGCTCCAAGTCGCCACCTTGACATCCACTAATTGGATGGAAGAAATGGGTCGACCCTGATGGACTCCTGGGAAACCAGTCCAGGGTTTTATAAGATCCACTGGGTCACCAGGTTGTGATCAGTTAATTGCTCCATTTTTCTGACTCACAGGGCAACAACTTACATTTCAAATTTGGCCTTCAGTCATTGATTGGTTCAAGGTGTGCTGGAGTAAATCTCACCTCTCCATGTAATGTCACCTTTGACCACATGGACTAAAACTTTGTCAAATTGCCAGGTGTCTCCCTTTGCAGCAGGAAGTTCTGGGAAACGGTTTGGCGACTCAGAGTTGTGGCTCTTTTGGTCTTGGAGATGTGGAGGAAAGCTTCACTCTTGCAGAATGGCTGAGACATTTCTAAGGAGGATCCGGTCAACATGTGTTTTGTGGATATGGAGAAGATGTCAGACTGTGTATCCAGCTGACTCCCAAGGAATCTCCAGTCCTTGTATCCCCAAAGCAAAAGCATCATAAAATCTATCCTCTTCAAGCTGTGTGTTGGACTCCAGGGCTGCACTTTGACACTGATGAACACATGAAAGCCACCAACATGTGAATAGTTATTTCCACAACTATACCTGAGATCTAAAGTTCTGAGGTCCTAATGTACCCAAACCAGAGATGATGGAAATTTACTGGACATGTCCAATGTCTGAGTCCCAGTCCTCATGGACTACTTCCCTCCATATTTCACATATTTCTCTGTTGCACACACCAGATAGCAATGATTGCATTACCTCCTCTGCTTGCTATCAGGTGCTGCAGACGCCTGTGAATCACCAACTTATTGCAGAATGGTAACACCTGAAACATAAAGTCATGAAAAATACTAACAGAAAGTGTTTTGTTTGGAATCGATGCTTTCTGTTGACTTAATTCAACATATTTTGATTAACTTTCTTGTTGACTTTTATTACAGTGCAACAAGATGAACTTCTCTGCTTATTCAGCCTGCGACTACAACAAGAGCAATGAGGATGGACTTTCTGAACCGTGTTCTTTCAGTGACAACAACAGTGTGAACGCTGTGGTTGGTCCTTACATTCACTCCATCATCTGCATCCTGGGCCTGGTGGGGAACAGCCTGGTCATCCTGACCTATGCCCTCTACAAGAGAACCAAATCCATGACTGACGTCTACCTGCTCAATGTGGCCATCGCTGACCTGCTGTTCGTTCTGGCTCTACCTTTCATCGTCTACAACGAGCTGTACTCTTGGCCCATGGGGCAGGTGGCCTGTAAGCTGCTGCGTGGTTCCTACAGCGTCAACCTGTACAGCGGCATGCTAATGTTAGCCTGCATCAGCACCGACCGCTACATCGCCATCGTCCAGGCTCGCCGGAGCTTCAGGTTACGCTCGCTGTCAAACAGTCGCATTATCTGTGCCCTGATCTGGATCTTTGCCTTACTGGTGTCTGTTCCCACTTTCCACTTCTACCATTGGTACCAACCATCACATAATGCCGTCATCTGGATCAGCAACATCACCGAACAGGAAGAGACAACAGATCCACAGTACGTCTGTGAGTGGAAATTTGATGATAGCAACACTGCTAGCATAGTGAAGGTAGCTGTTCCCAGCACCCAACTGGCCATTGGCTTCTTCCTGCCGCTGCTCATCATGATCTTCTGCTACACTGCAGTCATCGTCACCCTGCAGAAATCACAAAGCTACAAGCGACACAAAGCGGTCCGAGTGGTGATGGTGGTGGTGCTGGTGTTCATCGTCTGCCACCTGCCTTACAACCTCATTCTGATGCACGACACCATCCATCTATTTGACTATAGTGACTGTGAGAAGATGGACTCTCTGCTAACGGCGATGTCTGTGCTGCAGACCGTCGCCTACCTGCACTGCTGCCTGAACCCGGTGCTGTACGCCTTCATCGGAGTGAACTTCAGGAACCACTTCAGGAGGATCTTCCGTGACCTGTGGTGTTTGGGTAAGAGGTATATCGCCCCGCAGCCCGAGTCGTTTCTCCATGGTGGCCTTTAATATCTGCCGCTCAGTTGATGTGTCTGTGAGGACATCCAATGCCCGCTGGGTGTTTAGCTAACAATTACTCTACCCAGATGTCCTTTCAGATAAAGTTTCTTAGTCAAGGGCGACCCCTGAGACCTGGACTTTGACTCCCATAGGAGTTTGCAACCTTGACATCTGTCTTTTGTCTTCAGTCCAGCTACATAAACTCATTTTGAGCTGCTAATGTTACAAAAAAGACTAATTACAACTCAGGTGAGGATGTGGTCTGTAAAATGTGTTATTATTTTAAAGAACCACCATTTCATTGATGTTTTTAGGTTCCTGTTACTTTTAGCATCATTCTGTTGTGGAGTTTCCATGTAACTGAAACTTGTAAAAAGTCTGAAACAACATTAAATGTTTTCTTATTCACTGCTTCAAATTAAGTGTCTCCTTTAATCGTCTTGAGTTTAGTGAACCTCAGGGTTCTGTTTGGGGAACTTATTATTTTTGGTTTACATCTTCTTTGGCACTGGCTCAAAAGGCCTTTATAGGGTCAGGCTGAAACCTGGGAGAAGAGATGACCTCTGACCTGAACCTTCAGAGCCACATAAAGACAGTTACAAAGTCAGCCTTCTGTCAGCTGAAGAACATATCCATGGTGACAGGATTAATGTGTCAGGGATCTAGAGAAACTCATCAATGAACTCATGAGTTCATCAGTTTCTGCAGCAGCGTCTTCACAGATCCAGAACGCTGCTGCTGGAGTTCTGACTAAAACCAGGAAATAGAGCAAGACTTCTAGTTAGTTTATAAATCATGCTGAACTGTTCAGCACCATAACATTTTAAAGACCTGATGTTGACCCTTCCACACCAAGCGGTCTCCTGGTTCTGGATCTGCTCTGCATCCGGACCAGAACCAAACATGGAGAAGCAGCATTCAGCTTCTATCCACCACAAATCTGGAACAAACTTCCAGAAAACTGCAAAGTAGCCGAAATACTGAGTTCTTTTAAATCGAGGCTCCCTGTTTGGAGCTGCTTTAATTAATAACAACTGTAACTTTGATTCATATATTTTATGTTTGATGATTTTGATTATGGCTTTTGATAAAATGTAATGTTTGTTGCTTGTTTGTTGTTTTGTGTTTTTGTTCTCTAAAGCTGAAATGCACCGTGACCCTGAGGTCAGAGGTCTCACTCCTCTGACCTTTTTCCTGACTTGTTGTTCACCAGCAGCATCAGGTGGTTTCCTGGGAAACCAGGAGGAAGTTTGGAGGGACAGAAATCAGCTGATGCAGAAACCAGGTCCAGCCTGGAAAGTCAGGTTTTCTTTTTAAACCGGCTGGATTTTCTGCTCTCACGTTTCCACTAAAACAGAGAACATGAGAAATGTGTTGCAGGAAAATGTTTAACCGTTTCATTGATGATGTAATGAGTTTGTAGAACATGATCCAGTAATATCGACAAACCAGACACTGATTCTGTCTTTTACAATTCAGTGATAAAAACATGTTAAAACTGCAGCAATAATAAATCTGTCCTTATTGTTCCTAAATGTTATCAGCAGATTTTACTTTTTATTGAGCCTAAATCTACATTTACAGTTTATATTTAATATTATTTGGTTATTTGTTAATTATTTTAATTTCAGTGGCAATTATTTTGTAATGTGTTTGTAGCTGTAAGCAGGATTTAATGCATTTTCTCCGCAGCAGGGGGCGCTGTTGCTGATGAAAATAAGCTTCAATATAAAAACTGGAAATATTTATCAGTATTGTTGTCACAATTTAATAATAATCCTGGTTTCTATTTTAAAGTAGAGCTTTGAAAATAACACCATGAATTTTTTCTATGCATGACTTAATAGAACTAAAACCTGAATTTATTTGACATGGATTGTAAATTATGAACAAATAGCAAAGATGCAAAATAATAGAAATCAGGAGGAATTTTCCCCTTTGTAACTTTTTCAAATGAAACAGTTTGTGGAAATGTGATGATGGGAAGTTTCTGAAATAAATGACTGGATTGAGTCAAACATAATCAACATGTTGGTGGAGGAATAATGACGTCAGAGTCTGCAGCTTCTGAACGTCACAGTCACTAAGTTCACTGAGTGACTAAAATATACTACTTTTGCTAAGTAGTATATTTTGCAGTGGCCCAGTCAAAGTAAAGGTTTTGTAACTGATGGAGTAAATGTTCAGTCACAGGGACATGATCCTGCATTCAACTGTTTCTGAAGTGAAATTCAACTGGATCGTTTTCAGGACCACGTTGTAACCAGCAGAATGTGGTTTCTCCATCCGTCCAGCAGGGGGAGCTGTTCGGCAGGAAAATCGCTGACATTTCATCCACTTTCATTGATTTACAGAAAAAGCGCATTAGCTGTAATTGGACTGCAGGGTGATGAAGGAGAAAGGTTCTGACAGAACCGGTTCGAACCGATTTGGCATCAAATTCTCCAACTATATGTTATTTTTTTGCATAGTTTTGAAACCTGGATGTGCAGAAACCATGTTAATCCATTCACTGAATTAGCCTTTGAATTAAGGGAATGAGTGAATTAATGATCGATTTGGGTTCGGATCCTCATTTTAGAGGTTCTGTCTGATGCAGATGGAGCTGCTTGTAATTTGTTCGAATTGTTCGTTGGTTCGGTTTTCTGCACGTCCTGCTGGATCAACCTGATCCCGGAACAGCACCAAGGACAGCAACTCTCTTCACGCAGTTCCCAGAAACAAACAGATGTTTTGTGTTTATTTCACAATTTATGAAATTTTATTTTTTTTTTCTTCCCGCCGAACTTTCTGCAGTTTTCTGTGAAAGCTGTAATAAAACCATTGTTCCACCGAACAGCCGGTTCCGCTCCGCCTGCAGGGCGTAGACTCGGAGTCCAGGAGGAAGAGGAGGAGGAGGAGGAGGAAGAGTCCAGCGGTCAGTGTCCGGCTTTGTGTCCAGAGACACGGAGGAAGAGATGGAGGAGAAGAAGAGCAGGAGGGAAACTTGAAGTGACTGAATGAGCGCAGCCAGCAGGGCGTCAACTGCTGGGGATAACCGGGCCTGACAGGATCCCGGTCGAACCGAGCCGGTATGGACCAGATGGCAGCGGACGAGGTGAAGCATCCGGATCCAGACCGCAGCGACAACCCGCCGCAGATCACCGCGGAAAACTGCTACGAGCTGCTGGAAGAGGCGAAGCGCGGCGGCTCCGAGCGCGACAAGCAGCGGCTGCTGCGCTTCATGAGCGACCACTACCTGCAGGTGCTGCGGAGCCCCGCCGTGTTCGGCCGGCTCAGCGCGGCGGAGAGGGAGCTCATCCTGGCCCGCAGGATGGAGGGGCGGAAAGTGCTGGCGGTGGCCGAGACCTCCGAGGCTCTGGAGAGCAGCCGCCCGCAGAGCCCGCAGCGGGAGGACCCCGCCCCGCGCCGGGTGTTCTGCCTCCAGCCGGACTCCCAGCGCTGGGAGCTGCTGACCGTCCTGCCGGAGGAAGTCCCGGCTAAAGGCTCCGGGATGTGCACCCTCTACAACTACCTGTTCGTGGCGGGCGGCGTGGGGACGCAGGACGGCCGCTCCACGGCGTCGGACCGGGTGTTCTGCTTCAACCCGCGGACCGGCCTGTGGAGCCGGGTCCGCTCGCTGACGCAGCCGCGCTGCCAGCTGCGGCTGGTCTCCATGGACGGACACCTGTACGCCATCGGGGGGGAGTGTCTGTTCACCGTGGAGCGCTACGACCCGCGCGCGGACAGGTGGGATCACGTGGCTCCGCTGCCCAGAGGCTCCTTCGCGGTCGCGCACGAGGCTGTTGCGTGCGGCGGCGCGCTGTTCGTGTCCGGCGGCTCGTTGTTCTACCGCCTGCTGCGGTACGACAGCCGCCGCGACGAGTGGGAGGAGTGTCCGTTCAACGAGAGCCGGCGGCGCTCCGCCGACATGGTGGCGCACCGCAACCTCATCTACCGCTTCGACGTGGAGCGGGAGCGCGCGGCCGTGAGCGTGTACAGGTACAACACGTTGGTGAAGGTGTGGCTCGGCGGCGCGCGCTTCCCGCTGGACAACCCGCAGCCGTTCCGCTGTGCGGTGCTCGGAGACCGCATCTACTGCGTGAGCCGCGGCCACGCGCTGCAGTTCGAGCTGCGTGAGGAGCGCGAGGGCTTCCTGTCGGAGCTGCTTCCGGGGCCCGCGGAGGCCCGCGGGTCCCTGGTTCCGTTCGTCCTCAGTCTGGACAAGTGACCCGAACCGGGTGGTCCGCCGCGGTGCCTTCCGATGATCCTGCGAGTCCCGATCAATCAACGTGTCATAGAACAGATAATCAATAATTCAGTTCAAAAAGTGCAATTTGTAAAATTAATACATAAAACATTATCTATTCTCTTATTGTTAATTTGGTTTGTCGGTGGATAAATGATGTTTATTGAGCATAAAAATAGAAATAGAATGAAATATATTCAAATATCTTTTAAAAATGAGGACAACTAGTTCGGCAATAAGGAATAAAATATGATTTGCAGCTGATAAACATGAGACAAACAAAAATAAGTTTTATAGATGTGACGTCAAATCTGACGCAGGGACTGTTGGCTGTTTATTAAAATATGAAGGAAAACCTGCATAATTCAGGACAACAGTCATAAATCCTGCAGATAAACATGAACCCAGACATGTTTCATTAATATTACAACAGAAATGTCAGGCATGCTGTTATCACTGGAATAAAACTTGTTGCTCTGGAGCCACAGGTTGTCAGCAACATCCAGCAACGCCTTTAGAGAAGCAACTATTGCTGCCCATCAACCTCTGCAGGGCGGCAGAAACCCTCCAACATCCACCGAAAGGTTTCAGTCCATTGACTCAGATGCTCAGAGAAAAGGCAAAGAAAAACAGGAAGTCCTCTGCATGAGTAGGTTAAAGGTTAAAGTTCATAACAAAAACTATGACCTGTTCATTCATATCACACTGTCAGGGTGGAGGTGTGATGATTTGGGTTCATGCGTTGATACTTTGAAGTCCAACTTGTGGCCTTTTGTGACTTTTTTTAAGTGTTTGGATTTATTGCATAAATTCATTCAACTGAAGCACGGCGGTGGAGGAGTGATGATTTGGGAGGTTTTCCCATCAGGACCGGCACAGATTAAGATTTGTTTCTGCTTCTTTTCAGATTAAACTGAAATGATGTCTGAGTTTTCATGTGTTTGTAAATCACCTGCTGAATGTTTCACTGTTTCATCTGAACTCTGATCCGAATGCAAAATAAAGCTGCTGCCTCCGATATTTAACATGTTTGTGTGTCTTTTCTCTGAAACTTTGCTCCTCTTCCTCAGGCTTGAATCTGAAGAACAAAAGCAGTTTTGTGAGTGAAAGGCTGAGTTTCAAACATCCAGCAGAGCTGCAGTGTCTCCAGCTTGAATGAGACTGAATGAGACTCTTTCATATCTCATCGCCTCAGTTTCATATCCTGCCTGTGTCAGGATTACTAATGAGATCCTGATCTGCAACATGAAGCAACCATCTGAGAGGAACTAGAATCCAGACATGAAATCCAACTTTTAGACCTGAAATTACAGAAACATGAGATTTGATTGGGAAATGTCTGATTTAATGTGAATGTTTTATGGAAATCAAATATGGATCAACTTTGGCTCATATTCTGTTGTTTATGCTGAACTTAAAATTAGTTTTCTGCTTTTTGTCCATAAAGTTTTTGTCACATCCAAGCAGTCAGACCTTCCTGTTACCTCATAAAGTGGCTCTGTAAACATGTTCTTCAGGATTTCTGATGATCTTTTAGTTTTTTTAGACTTAGCTGCTTTTCATCCACATTTTCTTATATTATCATAAATCATTAAAAAAATAATTGCTTGAAACAGTTTGTGTCCATCAAATAAAACACAAAGCAGCAGAAATTCCTCAATATGCAGATGATATTCCGATATTTATCTGTGAATCCTGGGCAACACAGTTCCAGTTTCCATTTTCTGCACCAGTTCCAAACCAGTTCTAAAGTTCACTTGACTCCAGTTTCCTCCATTTCCCTGCATCTGAGCTGCTTCTGCATCTGAGCTGCTTCTGCATCTGAGCTGCTTCTGCATCTGAGCTGCTTCTCTGGCCCTGGAAAACTTTTTACTGCAGATTAAATCATAGCTGGCTTTGCTCACAGCCTGGTATAATTTACTTTGAGGTATTTTTGAGATAATACTCAAAAATACTTCTTATGAATGTTCCTTGAAAGATGGAATATTGAAGAAGTTTTCTTGTTAAACGTCACATTTAAGAAGGAAACTTACAGTTCAATCAGCCTCAGTTTTTCCCTTCCTCTCTTTATTTTGATCCAATATTTTCCCAGATAATAATAGGATATTTTGGACCAATCAGAGAGAGGGATTCGGGCCTTTAGGTCCCCAAGTTTCAGTAAACTATGAGGTTTTAGAACAGAAAAGGATTGAATCCCATCAAAAGGAAATATAATAATAAAACTGTAAATGGGCATTTAATAACACTAAAGATTGATTAATTTATTTATTCATAACATAATTATTTATTCATAACATGTCACCTCAAGGTATTTTACAATAAAAGGAAGGTTACAGGTAAACAGAACAGCAGACCTGGTGTACTTTCCATAAAAAAGTTAAAAATTGACAGAAAAGACAGCCACCAGTTACAATAACAGTAAATAAAGAAAACTTGGAGAGTAGTAGGAGAATGTAGCAGAGTCCAGTTCAACCATCATTTCTTCAAAGTTCATCTTTAAGCAAAGTGTTTTAAGCAGAAAGTCATAATGATGTTGATATAAATAACATTCGGAGTTTTTTCAGTTATTTCCTGGAGTTTGTTTTTATGCAACAGCGCCCTCTGCTGGCCATTACCAAAAAGTTTATCACCATGACAAACTGGTTTCATTTAAGGTTTTGTTTCTCACAAATGTCACTACATTAATAAATCAAGATTTTAACCACAAATTAATGTTAATTCACCATTCAAAACAATATTACACATATGTAGTAAATATAGATTCATGACTTATTCTGAATTTGATTTTGCTTGACAAAACAAATTAAAATTTGCTGTAATATCTGCTGTGGAAATTCAACAATAAGAGCAAATTTATTCTGGGGAAAAACTAAAACATTGCTGCAGTTTTACTCGCCATGTTTTCACCTCTGACTCTCTTCTTCTTCCTGTAATAAATGACTAAACATTTGAACTCAGTGAGGTTTTCTCACCTCTGGGTCGTCCTGTGGGTTCGTGATGCTGCGGCTCAAAAACATTTAAAGCACGTCAAGTAAAAGGCCGGACAAAGTCTGACATCTTCAGAGTAACGACAATCTTTGCTTTCACCTGGCGTCCCACAGAACTCCACGACAAACAACTTTATGTGACAAAAAATATTTATTTTGACACCAAAATCCCCCAAAATACAGATTTTATATCAGCCACAACATTCACACACATTAAAGTTGCTTACAGTATGACAGGAAGACTCTCTCAGCTCAACACATCAAAATAAAAGCCTCAAAGCTGGCAAACGTTTCAGAGTTTAATCCTTGCTGATTAAGTTTGAGCAGAGAAAAGCTGGAGGAACATAGGAGATAAAAACCAAATAGCGCCGTCTCCGTCTGAGAAATAAAATCCTATATTTAACATCCTCAGGTTACACAAGTCCAAAAGACGTACAAAAAATCTCAAGTCTCCAAGTCAGTAAAAAAACATTTATCTACAATTTGTATTGTGATGAGCATTTTCCATAGAGTTTGAATAATTGAACCAGCCAATCACATATGGAAATCATCAAAACAATAATAATCAGAAGAAAATGTAAGTTCTGGAACGAACCACAATGGTTCTTATCTTCGTCTACATAACTAATGTTGTTCAACAGAACGATAAAATGGAGGTTTCAGAGTTTTTCCAACCTTCCAAGGAATAAATGAATTGAATCTCCACTAAAGAATGACGCTAAAGTGCCAGATATATTGGTTTTAGATCTGTGTTTTCTCATTAGTGGGAAATTACCTAATTTTTAAATAACTTTCCACAAATATCAACATCCAGAAGCAGGAAGTCTATACGTCCTCATTTTATGTTTTATGTGAATCCTAGTTTTAAATCTAATTCCAGAAATAAAATAGTGCTTTTTTATAAGTGACACATTTTCTGGAAAATCAGGAACAATAATTGTATGTCTTGTCCAAATTTATCCTAAATGGAGACATCAGTCATCACACACTGAACCACATCAGACATCAGGAATCATCTGTCAGCACATCTTTCAACCAAACTCACTGAGACAGAAGAAAAACTTGACTTGTCGACTTCGTTCCAATGAAATTTAGTCAGTTTTACCTTTAGACATCATTATGCCTATAGGGCATGTATAAGCATAATGCTAGGCATGGCTGACACAATATTATCAGCCAAGATCCCAATGGCAGCAGAGCAACAATTAACACAACAAACCCAAAGAGTTTGACACTTTCTGTTTTCTCTAAATTTATCACATTGTGGCTAAAGTTGCGTAAGAGTGAAGTTTGAATTTTATAGAACTGCAGGTCTCAATCTGGTCACATAGTGAAAGACGTGCCGTTTTCACTGGACCCGTCCACCGAGCGGCGAATTGTGGACATGAAGGTATCCGAAGTGACCCTGGAGAAGCGGCGCGGGCCGATATACCTCTTACCCAAACACCACAGGTCACGGAAGATCCTCCTGAAGTGGTTCCTGAACTTTACTCCAATGAAGGCGTACAGCACCGGGTTCAGGCAGCAGTGCAGGTAGGCGACGGTCTGCAGCACAGACATCGCCGTCTGCAGAGAGTCCACCTCGACACAATCGCTCTGTACGTACAAATGGACAGTTTGATACAACAGGGCCAGGTTGTAAGGCAGGTGGCAGACGATGAACACCAGCACCACCACCATCACCACTCGGACCGCTTTGTGTCGCTGGAAGTTTTTGGCTTTCTGCAGGGTGACGATGACTGCAGTGTAGCAGAAGATCATGATGAGCAGCGGCAGGAAGAAGCCAATGGCCAGTTGGGTGCTGGGAACAGCAACCTTCACTCTGCTAGCAGTGTTGCTATCATCAAATTTCCACTCACAGACGTACTGTGGATCTGTTGTCTCTTCCTGATCGGTGATGTTGCTGATCCAGGTGACGGCATTATGTGATGGTTGGTACCAATGGTAGAAGTGGAAAGTGGGAACAGACACCAGTAAGGCAAAGATCCAGATCAGGGCACAGATAATGCGACTGTTTGACAGCGAGCGTAACCTGAAGCTCCGGCGAGCCTGGACGATGGCGATGTAGCGGTCGGTGCTGATGCAGGCTAACATTAGCATGCCGCTGTACAGGTTGACGCTGTAGGAACCGCGCAGCAGCTTACAGGCCACCTGCCCCATGGGCCAAGAGTACAGCTCGTTGTAGACGATGAAAGGTAGAGCCAGAACGAACAGCAGGTCAGCGATGGCCACATTGAGCAGGTAGACGTCAGTCATGGATTTGGTTCTCTTGTAGAGGGCATAGGTCAGGATGACCAGGCTGTTCCCCACCAGGCCCAGGATGCAGATGATGGAGTGAATGTAAGGACCAACCACAGCGTTCACACTGTTGTTGTTACTGTTAGAACATGGTTCATAACCACCATCACCATAGTTGTCATCATATTCATAGGGTGGATAAGTGGTGGTGTCATTGGAGATGTTCATCTTGTTTTGCTGTAATAAAAGTAAAAAAAAAAAGTTGAGAATAAAGAACAGCACTTCCAAACAAAAGGCTTCAACAGTTATGATAAACCAGCTGGTGGCAATAATGTTAATATTAAACACGTTGGAAAAACATTCCAATTACAGTCAAAGATTTCTTTTTAAATTGTAGCTAGCCTGTGTAAATATTGTAATTATTGCTCTCAGGATGTGGAAAGTCATTTCTCTGTGAGGTTGTGGTTAGAAATCTCCTTGAATCTTTCACTCTGTTGCCCCTGGTTTTAGGCAGGGGTGGTAATATGCAGAAGTGGGCATTCTACCAGCGTTAGCCTCCCTGTGCCTATGTGGGGTTCTATATGGGTTCTGACTACCCGCCCTGTTCGGAGCCCATGGAGGGGCACTGGAGCCCTTCTGGCTCAGGTGGTCATGGGAGGAGTTCGGAGAGACCATGGAGAAAGACTTTCTTGGGGGCAGAATACTTTGAAGACTCTCTAATCCCTTCAGCATGTCTTCCTTTGAGATGTGCTGATGGACCTAAGCTCCAGGCACAGCTTTCTGTGCCTGGAGCTTCAGGTCGGGCTTTTCAATCTCTGGTTCTGAGGTCACAGAGGTTGACCGAAAGTTTCCGTTACTTTCGGTCAACGTGTGTCCGGGTTTCCTTAGGTTGAGGGTTCCCAAACCGCAGCGGTGGGTGAGATTTGCCCAGAGTTCCTTACGGCTCTGGATGTTGTGGGGTTGAGGGCAGGTCGTCTGGATTGGCAGACCTGGGTGGTTTCCGTCCTATTCCACAAGCAGGAACACCACAGAGGGTCACTGTGGGCATTCAGTGGTTCTGGAGAGGAGGGTCCATTGGATAGTCGAACCTCAGATCCAGGAGGAGCAGTGTGGTTTTTGTTCAGCTCTAAACCCTGAGCTGGGTCATGCAGGGTGTGAGGGAGTTCACCCAACCAGCCTCCAGGCACTTTGTGGACAAACCGAAGGAGTTGGACCGTGTCCCTCTGGGAACCCGGTGGGGGGTAGCAGACCCTGAGACAGGCTGTCAGGTCCTTGAATGACCCAGTCACATTTTGACAAGTTCTGAGATTTTATGATTAATTACTAGGACAACCTGAAGTACTGTGGGCTGAACCTCTGGCATTTTTCTGAAATAATTAGACATATTTGGTGACAAAAGGCTCTTGTTAAATAGGTCATGTGATCAGATGAGTGCAGAACTTTCAGTGCAGATGCTTCCACTTCCTGTCATTTCTTCCTCTGTTTTTGGTTCAAATGTCAGAACTGCTAACAGCAGAAGCAGCAGTTTTTTCATTATGAAGTTCTAATCAACAGGAAATATGTGCAACACCACTGAGCCACCTCATGCGCTCATAAAATCTGCTTCCATGTATTTGTCACTGACACACTTTTCCACCTCCACATTTTCAGTTTGTGACAAAAAATGTTTTTCATTTGAGTTTCTGCCAGTTTTAATCAGAGTGATGGAAGAAGTTCAAAAGCCCTCAGATATTGAAATGATCTGCAGTGCGCCCCGAAGCTTCGGCGGTAGGTAGGGCTGGTGCTGCTGGTAAAGAGCGAGGCGGCATCAGACCAGCGTGTCCCAGTTGTGGTCTGAAGAAGGTCTGAAGGTGAGACGACTTTGTTTTTTACGGTGTCGGAGTTGGGAGGAAGTTTGCAGAAAAGAGGTCAGCCTGACTCGGAGTGACCCAGTTCACGAGTGGTTTCTTTCCCTCCCCAGCACAGATCAGAACCGCAAATTACAAAACTGAGTAAATACAGATTCTCACTATTTCACATCTGGGGAAAAACCAAAAGATGAAATCATGAAAAGAGTCTAGAAGGACGGTGTCTTATCGTTGACTTATTTCCTCATTTATTGCAGGAGTTCATCAGTTTTTAAAGCTTTGTGACCTGAAGAGGAAATTCAATTAATGCACAAACATGAGTATAATTCAGCATTCATAAAACTGGTTTGTTTTTATCAATGCAGCTCAATTGAAGTCAATGAGACAAACTGTATGGAAATAAAAGCATGTGCATTTCCTCTTTTTATTTACTCCTATCAAAATTAAAGGTGCAGTTTCTCTTTTTGTGCTGCTTCTTTTTTGTGCTGCTTCTCTCTCCTGCTGCAGATGGAAACTGAACGAAGCGACCAGCAGCAGACAGAAAACGGCTCCTTAATGTTTGACTTTCAATGATTTTATCTGCTGCACTTTGAGAAACACAAAACAGAACTTTGTTTAGTTTCCACTGCAAATATCTCAGTTCAGTTACTTTTATTAAGACGCAGCAGCTGTTAGTGAACAACGACTGAGAAAATGTCTTATTTCCAATATTTGTTACTTTGTTTTGAGAATCCATGGATCTATCCTTTTAAAATAATAATAATAATAAGAATATCTTTCATTTGAATGTATTGAAATAAAATATCTAATATTTAGTTACTATTGTTTAAAATTATTTTATTAATATCATTATCCTTGATGTTTTGCATTTTTATTAATAAAAAACTAAATTTTTATTTTTATGACGTTATAGTAATTATTATTATAACATTGACAATTATGAATAATATAGATTTTTTTATTATTATTATTTCTAAACATTGTGTTTGTCCAGCCTTTGACAAACAATCAGCAGTGAAGAAAGAAACAGGAGTTTAGTTTTCCTGTTGAACTGAAATCCTGAAAACGTTGGGAACCAGAGTCTCGTTCTGAAACCTGAAAGGGTCAAAAGGTGAAAACGTCGACCCAAAGAACCGGCGTAGAGCCGTGAGGTCAGCTTGTTCTGCAGCTGGAAATGAAATGTTAAATTTGAGAAGTCGGTGAAGACAAAAGTTTGCCCATGGAGCAGAAGTACAGATCAGGAACCTGAAGCTTTTGAGGAACTTTCACCTTTTAAAATAACTTTAATTCTCCTTTTAATGTGGATTTTCTTACTGCTTTGACAACATATTGAAACATTCAAGTCATTATGTTAGTCACAGGAACATGAAGTTCTGCTGAGGCGTTCAGGAAGTCCAGGTTGGTCTGACAGCGGCTTTCAGCTCATCTGTCGTCTCTCATTTCTATCACACTTTTTCCTTCCACTCAACTTCCTGTCATTAGACTTGAGCCATTATTTCCATCATTACTTTTTCCAAAACATTTCATTTCTGTCCTACAAGACTCACTCTGATATAACAATGTGATTCTTTTACACTCGCCTCTCATCTTCAGGTCAAAGTAAATATGAACCTTGATGATGCAACAGCTTCACTCAATAGAAAACCTCCAGAAACTGATTGGTGTTTTCACTGCAGCAGTTCGAACTTCACACACAGCAATAACAAAACTTTACTGATGAATTTCCAGCCGAGTATCAAAGACTCGTTCTGGTCTGAAAACTGAATCTGTTCATTTGAGGTGTTTGTGCAGCAGAACCTGGTTCTGGTCCGTCCAGAAACATGAATCCGGTTCAGAGCTGTAAACGGCTTCGGTTCAGGCATTACAGTACAACGCCTTCCTGTTTTCCTCTGTTTCAGAGCTTCTCTCTTCGCATCAGACACTGAAGCCGGTCCGGAAGAACTTTGGTTCCTGTTTCCGTTACTTTGGGTCAACGTGTGCTGACCCGACACACGTTTAGGTTGAGGGTTCCCAACCCGCTGCCAGCTAGCTAAAAAACTACTTCACAGTTGTCATGGAAACCAAAGAGTAGCTCCCATCACGCTCATTAAGCTACCGCTATATTAACACCACAGCTAGCAGGCTAATGTTAGCATTTCTGCTAAACAGACTAGCTACCGGAGCAGAGAGCCTGACTAATCACCATCTCATTATGCTGGTTTTAGCTAAATGAAGAGCAGAAAGTCTTAAGAAACAACAGCTGCATTCAGTAACTAGGATCTATGTTTCAAAATATCATTTAAAAAACTGATCAAAAATAAAAACTTTAATGATAATAATTACAAAATATGTAAAAAATGAATACAAACTAAAATCCTAACAAAGAATCACTAAATGCATTGATACTTGATGCTACGTTATTTCAGCAGCAGTAAGAATAATTTCTTTCCTTTCCGTTTAAAATAAAAACTGATCCATTTTTACAACAGGGATGACGTCAAACTACTTTCACTCACGTTTTATACTGTTTTTATTTTAAGTCAAAGTTAATTAATTACAACCCAGTGGCTGTAAATCAGTTCTCAAACATTTCCTCATAAAGTTCAGCTTAAACAAATAAACTGCAGCCTAATAAAAGCTTCACAACATCCACCAGATTCTGACTGCGATGCATCAACAGCATTTGGTGCATTTATGATTAAAAATAAAGTGAAAGTTGTGCAAATGTTTAACATGTTTAACCTTTAAGAAGTTGCTCATAATTAAGGGGAGGTGTTAAAAAAAACTAAAATAAAAAACGATGCAGGAAACTGTGGCTCTCAGCTTCACACATCTGCTCTGAGCTCAAACATTTCTGAATGCTGCAGTTCATAGATCAGATTCAGACGAACCTCAGAGACAAAATACAAACCAAGAAAGTATCAAATTTGTCAGAACGCAACACAGCAGGTTGTTATTTAACAGGAACAGAGTCAGAGCTCACATCGTCGGTTTCACTGATATCATCTGTGGTCTGCCAGCGTAAAAAGGCTTTAAATAGACAAACACGTGAACATGACCGCATCAGGAAGATTTCAGAGATAAGGAGATAAAAGTGAGCAGCTGTGAGGCGCCAGGCGCCATCAGACGTTACATCACATCCAAACAACATGAAGCTTCAGATGATGAGACTCAAATCTCATCGTTTTTCCGGCCAAACAGCCGAAACGTTTCTACCAAACAGACGTCACAGCATAAAGCAAGGAAACCAAACATCTAAAGTTTAAAATGTCAACTTGAAACTTTAAGACTCAGCAGATTAAAGCAAAAACATTTAGAGAAAATATTAGAGCTCACCTAGAAGTAGGGCTGATGTTAGTGATGCAGCGGCGGAGCAGCAGAGGCGAGACTGATGCTGCTGCGCAACATCACTCTGAACCCTGCTGATAAAAGGGAAACAGTGTGTGTGTGTGTGTGTGTGTGTGTGTGTGTGTGTGTGTGTGTGTGTGTGTGAGAGACCTGCTGAAGTCTTCCTCTTTCAGCCCCAGCAGAAGTGATCTTTGTCCTTCCAGCTTCCTCCTGCTGAACTCGAAGCTTCGTTCTCACGTTTATTTAAACTTACATCACTTTATTTGCAGACACTGGCGTCTACTTTAAGGCTCTTCTGCAAACATTTAGGAGCTTTTAACGAAGCCAGCTGAGACACGCATAAACCATGAGCGCAGCATCTGGTTCTGACTCATCTGAAGAGCTTTTGGAGGTCCGATCTCATCTGTCTGGTTCAGCCTGTAACATCAGAGAGCGATTAATAAAACATGCAGCAGCTGCAAACCGTCCAGCGGCTAACAGACCAGAACGGGAACCGTCTCTTCGTCAGAGTGGTGCTCTGCTTCAGAATAAAACAGAACTTATTGTTTTCTATTCAAATCCTCCATCCAGAAGCTTCTACTAGAGCTTTCTGAGGTCTGGACTTTGACTAGGCCATTAAATCAGATGTTATGTTGATACATTTGTTTTTTTTGTGTTTGGAAAGAAACGTCCCACAGTCTCATACCTCCACTGCTGTACTCAACAGCTGCAACTAATCTCTAGATTTTTCTCAGCAGTTGCTGTGAATTTATATTCATTTTTTATTTTATTTTAGTTCATCTTGATTGATGCTACTTGTCATTTTATATCTAAAATCTGTACATTATCAAATTTATTTAATGAAATGATACAGCTTCAAACACAATTTATTATGGAGTGCTTTTATTTTGTAATTGCACATTCAGATATTTGGCTTGATTTAGGATTATTAATCATCATTAATGACATGTATAGCATGACTTTTATTTTTGAAATCCTACACGTATTTAAGTCAGGGAACTTTCATTTAGTAAAATTGATTTAATATTTTATAGGAAAATATTACTGTGCATGCTTCCTTGATTTTGGTTACTTTCAATAAAAAGTAAAAAAATATTTTCTGAATTAATTTTATTTTGAAATACATCTATTATTTTCTCATGTCACATATATTTCTTACTGTTTAGTGTAACTTATTTTAGCATTTATTCCACAGACCAATAAATGTATTACCTTCATATTAAGACAAATTTTTTGTCCTTAATGGCCTTCCGTACATTTCTTTGTTTCCTTCAGGCAGAAACTGGAACAGAAACCAGTTGAACCCAGTAAAACAAACCCTTTTATTGCTTTAATCAAACTGTACAGATTTAAATATCCGGAGGGGAAGAGGTGCATGATGGGAGTTTCAGGACACGTCCTCCATGTAGTCGGCTCCGTGACTCTGACTGATCTGAGAGACGCTCAGGTCCTGCGTGGTTTCGTCAAGCTGAGCGACAGACAGACAGACGGACATTAGGAGCTGGAACTGACCTCAGCTCAGACCAGACAGGAGAGGGTTAAACCTTGTCGCTCGTCTCCGGACCCTCGATGGAAACCTCCTCGATCTCCTCGCCGATGCTCAGCTCGCCGTTGGAAAGGTCCGACCGATGGCTGAAACACAAAACTTCCTCCCTTAAAGCTGAACTTTCCCTTCAGGGTCAATAAAGTGTTTCTGAATTTGTTTTTCTGCTGTTGGTCAAACCCGAGTGAAGCTGGAACCTCCACTTCCTTCAAATGAAACAAAATTAGTGTCAAACATTTCATTTGTGCTGCAAACATTTAATTTGTGCTGCAAACATTTAATTTGTGCTGCATATTTAATGATATAAATATAAGTTTCCAGAGGTCATCAGAGGTCAAACACTCCCCACATACATTTACACAATCTAACACATTGCATGTCAATCAGCTACAATTGTGCAGCAATAATTTTCATTTGTGCTGCTTTTACACTGCAGATATTCATGATGACCTCTGTTGACCTCAAGAAACTTCTTAAAATCTTTAAAATAAAAGCAGCAAAAACAAAAAAAAAAAAATACTTCAAAGAGGTTTGACAGTAATATTGTTAGACTTGAAGAAGGTGGGAGGGAAACTTCACTCAGGATCCTCAGACTGAAGCTCTTCCAACACGTCCCCTACTCCAACACGTCCCCTACTCCAACACGTCCCCTACTCCAACACGTCCCCTACTCCAACACGTCCCCTACTATAACACGTCCCCTACTCCAACACGTCCCCTACTCCAACACGTCCCCTACTCCAACACGTCCCCTACTCCAACACGTCCCCTACTCCAACACGTCCCCTACTCCAACACGTCCCCTACTCCAACACGTCCCCTACTCCAACACGTCCCCTACTTTAACACGTCCCCTACTATAACACGTCCCCTACTCCAACACGTCCCCTACTCCAACACGTCCCCTACTATACATGTCCCCTACTCCAACACGTCCCCTACTATAACACGTCCCCTACTCCAACACGTCCCCTACTATAACACGTCCCCTACTCCAACACGTCCCCTACTATAACACGTCCCCTACTCCAACACATCCCCTACTCCAACACGTCCCCTACTCCAACACATCCCCTACTCCAACACGTCCCTACTCCAACACGTCCCCTACTCCAACACGTCCCCTACTCCAACACATACCCTACTTTAACACGTCCCCTACTATACACGTCCCCTACTCCAACACGTCCCCTACTCCAACACGTCCCCTACTCCAACACGTCCCCTACTCCAACACGTCCCCTACTCCAACACGTCCCCTACTCCAACACGTCCCCTACTCCAACACGTCCCTACTCCAACACGTCCCCTACTCCAACACGTCCCCTACTCCAACATGTCCCCTACTCCAACACGTCCCCTACTCCAACACGTCCCCTACTTTAACACGTCCCCTACTATAACACGTCCCCTACTCCAACACGTCCCCTACTCCAACACGTCCCCTACTCCAACACGTCCCCTACTCCAACATGTCCCCTACTCCAACACGTCCCCTACTCCAACACGTCCCCTACTCCAACACGTCCCCTACTCCAACACATCCCCTACTTTAACACGTCCCCTACTATAACACGTCCCCTACTCCAACACGTCCCCTACTCCAACACGTCCCCTACTATAACACGTCCCCTACTCCAACACGTCCCCTACTATAACACGTCCCCTACTATAACACGTCCCCTACTCCAACACGTCCCCTACTCCAACACGTCCCCTACTCCAACACGTCCCCTACTCCAACACGTCCCCTACTTTAACACGTCCCCTACTATAACACGTCCCCTACTCCAACACGTCCCCTACTCCAACACGTCCCCTACTCCAACACGTCCCCTACTCCAACACGTCCCCTACTCCAACACGTCCCCTACTATAACACGTCCCCTACTCCAACACGTCCCCTACTATAACACGTCCCCTACTATAACACGTCCCCTACTCCAACACGTCCCCTACTCCAACACGTCCCCTACTCCAACACGTCCCCTACTCCAACACGTCCCCTACTTTAACACGTCCCCTACTATGACACGTCCCCTACTCCAACACGTCCCCTACTCCAACACGTCCCCTACTCCAACACGTCCCCTACTATAACACGTCCCCTACTCCAACACGTCCCCTACTATAACACGTCCCCTACTATAACACGTCCCCTACTCCAACACGTCCCCTACTTTAACACGTCCCCTACTCCAACACGTCCCCTACTTTAACACGTCCCCTACTCCAACACGTCCCCTACTTTAACACGTCCCCTACTCCAACACGTCCCCTACTTTAACACGTCCCCTACTCCAACACGTCCCCTACTTTAACACGTCCCCTACTTTAACATGTCCTCTACTCCGACACGTCCCCTACTCCAACACGTCCCCTACTCCAACACGTCCCCTACTCAACACGTCCCCTACTCAACACGTCCCCTACTCCAACACGTCCCCTACTTTAACACGTCCCCTACTCCGACATCCCTCTGCAGCAGCTCAATCATCAGACCTGTTGAAGTCGTCGTCATATTCCACGTCTTCGTCTGTGGAGACAAAAAAACCCAATCCAACTGTTAGACGCGGATTCCTTATTGGAACTAATGGAAGCAAAAGGAAGAATTAGATCAAAAGGTTCTGACCCAAATGCAGAGTCCCGGTTCTGTCGCTCGGAGACTTGAAATACTTCTCTTTAAAGTCTTTCACCCCTACAGAAAGAAAAACATTTGATGTTTAGAAACTGATTCTCTAAAAACCTCAGAAAGGAAGAAGCAATTTATCCTCCGTCTGGTCGGCTGACCGTTCCTGCTGTGGCTCGGTTCCGACCCGATGCTTCCTGCTCCGGGCCTCGACGCCTCAGATAGAGAACCCGCCGGATTCCCTCTGGTACTGGACGCCTCCGGCTTCCTGTGGGTCAGAACACAGAACCCGGTTCATTCTGCCCCCCGTGAAACCGGAACCAGAACCAGAACAAACCCAGAATGTTCATCTGGGACGGATGAACCCAATTCAGATTCCAGACGGCTCCAGGTTTTCTCACACATTCAATAAAAAATGACCCGGTCGGGTTTTCTGACCCGTTTGTTTACCGTTATTGTTGTTAAGTTTAAATAAAGAACTTTGATATTCACAGGAAAATCTTTTGACTTCAGACTGAAGGAAATGATGTTGGATTATTATTATATTATACTGGATTACAGGAGGAAGTGATTGTGAGGCAACATCTGTTCCTCTGAACGGAGCTTTTTATTTACAAAATTAGCCTCTTTTAGATAATAAGTCAATTATTCTCGTTCCTGCTGACGTCTTTTTCCAAACGTTTCCAGATTATCCGATCTAATTCCAGCTATGCTGCAGGAAAATATTAACAATCCTAACATTTCTGTTCTGATGAATCAAAATGCATTGATCATTTATAAAACCAAAGAACCAGAACCGGCAGGTGTGGACCCAGAATTCTGCTGGGTTCATCCCAGAGGGGGAAGACGACCTGCAGCTCACCTGAGCTCTGAGCCGAGATCCGAGACGGGATCGCCTGGCTCGGGTTCTGGGTCCGCAGCCAGGACCGAGAGGCTGGAGCCAGCAGAGAGGAAGGGAAGGGATGGAAAGAGAGTCAGAGAGCATCATGTGTCTGAGAACACACACACACACACGCACGCGCACACACACGCACGCACACACACACACACACACACACACACACACACACACACACACAGACACACACACACAGACACACACACACACACACACGCACGCACGCACACACACGCACGCACACACACACAGACACCCCCCCCCGATACACACACACACACACACAGACACACACACACACACCCCCCGATACACACACACACACACAGACACACACACACAGACACACACACACACACACCCACACACACATACCCACACACACACACACCCACACACACACACACACACACACACCCCACCCACCCATACACACACACCCCCACCCACCCACACACACACCCCACCCACCCACCCACCACCCACACACACACACACACACACACACACACACACACACACACACACACACACCACACACACACACACACTCTGTTAAACACACAGAGGCGCAGAGACTCAGGCCACAGCGACCGTTCAGCCTCTCTTCTACTCCTGCATTAAAGTTGCATTAAAGTTTCATGCAGCCCACGGCGGAGTGTGATCTGACTGGGCTCGGTCGCCCGGGGGGCCCCATGCGGGGCCCCATGCGGGCCCCATGCGGGCCACCATGCGGGCCCCATGCGGGCCACCATGCGGGCCCCATGCGGGCCCCATGCGGGCCCAGCGAGTCAGCTGAGCAGCTCCAGACATGATGAGACGCAGCGATCACAGATACAGGGACCTGCTGCAGACATGGCACAGACACCAAACAGGCTGGCGGCGGGTAAATGTGTCCAATCAGAGACATCTGCAGGATTCATCGGGTCCAACTCAACCAAAGCATTCAGGAATTCACCTGAGAGGCTCTCAGCTCACATAAACCTCCTGATCTGACGGGTACAAGTGTTTTAATTCAACAAGAAGAGATTCGCAGAGGAATCAGCTGATTTTACTCAACCTGCCAAGAAAAATCCAATCGATTTCCAACACTGGCTGCGTTTCCATTACAAATACACAAAATCTCTATCTACATTCTGCTAATGTTGAAAAAACAATTTCATAATTAGTGTTTCAATTAAATAAGAAATGAATTTAAAATCACAGCTGAATTAGTCTGTTCACATGATAAGTTATTTAAAGGGGCAGTATTATGTGTTTTTCAGGTAAATGATGTCATTTTACAGCACAATCGAGTAACTATGTTACCTTCAGTCGTTTTTAAAATAATATCAAATATGACTTGAAAGAAACTTTATTTCCTGATTTAAAGTCTTAAAAACTTCTGTTTTTCCTGTAGCTCTGCCTTCATTAACCCTTTAACGAAGTTTTTACCCAAGCAGTAGCTCCTATAACTAGCACCACAGGTTCACCAGGTGTTTGCTAATTGTTCCTGGCTAGTCTGAAGGAGCTGAGAAGGAGAGACTTCATAAATCATTTATTCGTTGTTTTATTTATTTTTTATATTTAAAATGTCTTCCGTTTCCAGTTCAGTTAAATGTTCTGTAGGATTTAAAGTTTATCGGTCTTTGGGATTTTTATGCTTTTATCATTATATGACTCAAAAACTGTTTCGAAACTACAATATTATTATTTATCACGATAACTTCAGGGATAATTTATTGTTTAGCAAAATGTGGTCTGCTTGTGTTTTGGCTGCGACAAACGAAACAGATGTTAGATTTTTATATGATTTCAATCATCCAGCTGATTATGCTTCTTTTCTCTAAGAGTTTGTGGAAATGTTTTTCTCATGCTTCCTGAATCCCCCGCGATGAATCCTGCAGTCCTGAGGTCTGTAAACGCCTCGCAGGTTTCTGATGCGGTTTAGATGTGGTGGGCTCGTTAGCGTTAACGAGGCTCGTCTGGTTGGACGGAGCATGCACACTCACTCGCTGAGGCTTCGGCCTCGTCTCATCAGGGAGACGGGCGGCCCAGACAGACTGTCCTCCCTCAGCGGGACAACGCTACAGGTCGGGATAAAGCAGGACACAGAGACGGGTCAAAGGGAAAGCAGAGTGAGGATGTGGACAGGTGAGAGTTCACTGAGAGGACAGAGAGGAAGAAGAAAGTCTGAAGTTTCTTAATGAGACTTAAAGGAATGTGCTGAATAAGGTACACTTTCTTCCTTCTTCTCCTAAATGACCTTTAACCTCCTCTGACTCAGTTTTTCTACTCACTCCTTGGGACTGTTTGTCTTCTCTGACGGGTCCTTTTCTCCGATCGGAGAGCTTCCGAGGCAGCAGGAGGAGAAACGAAACACCAGAGAGACAGAGACGTTCAGTTTGTCTTAACGCTGAAACCTGATGATCGTCCGGATGAAAACGGCAAATTTCAGATCATTTTTATTGATTTATTTAAGAGTCCAAACAAGAAAATCCAGAACGGAATCAGATCCAAAAATGTGACAAATTTAAATTCAATGGCTTCAAATTTCACAGAATAGTTACAGACATTTAAAACAAATACTCAATATTCACTTCCAAATATTCCCAAATTTCCAAATATTCTGGAAAACAACCCAGAATACTTTAGATATTAAACATGTAGAAAAGATCAAAATGGAATGAAAATAAACATTTGATGCATTCTGAATATAACTCCAGTGTTTCATAATTACTTTGTTTTTTCTTTAATAGTTTGATAACAAATCATTTTAAATCCTCAATCCTGAAAAGTTTGTTAAGTTTATTCAAAAATATATGAAAAATATTTATTCAGTTTATTATTTTATGTGGTTTTTGTGGGTTTTTTATTTTACTTTTTACAATATAAAAAACATTTTATTGTTCTTCAAAAGAAAAAAGCCACAAAAACAAAACCTTCGGTTTTCTTTTTTAAATCCATTATTATTTTTTCTTACAAAATACAAATTGCAAACAATTTGGAAAAGCATAACTGTTGTTGGTTTTCTGCAGGTTTGATGTCATTTATTCTAACTGCAGCTGATTTGATGATTAGATCTGAGATTTGCAGATGTGACTTAAAGGTTTTCTCTCCGCTGGCTCTCTGCTCTCCACCCTGTTTCCTCCAAACCAAACGTGTTTTTCTCACCAGCCGTAAGTCTTGAACGGTTTGGGCAGCGGGTCGTCGAAGAAGGAGTCTCCTTCATCATGGTCCACCTCTCCGTCCAGCTCCAGGTCCGGATGCTCGGCGCTCCCGGCTGTCGGCTGCTGCTGCAGGTACTGTTTGGGCAGGGAGAGAACCTGCTCCACGTCCTGGACGACAAACAGTTTCCACAAGCTGAGCAACAAACTGAGGCAACGTCGGTTACAGACGAAGACACAGGATTGCTCCAGAACCTTCTGGGCTGAAACAGAAGCTGATGTTGCAGAATGAAATTGTTTCTGAAGGTTTACAACTCGTTTTGTTTCACCAGTAACGGCATGTTTCATGTGACAATAAATCAGTTGAAACTATTTCTGCTGGTCATTTTGTCCAACTTTTTTCTGTGTTGCATCTCCGTTTTCAGAGAAAATATGTTTCTTACCGATTTCACATCAACTGGTAATCACCAGGTGGAGGTTTTGTTGCTGACAGGAATCAGAACCATAAAGTGAAGGAAAAGTAAGATGTTGATGTAAATCCTTCAGAAAAATTAGCATGTTTGTACTTATTTGTTTCTTAAATGTCTTGGCTTCTCACAGAAATAAACAGAGACCCCGGTGTTCATAAGATGCGATTTGTTAAAAACAAATGTTTGGTGATAAATTGGTACAGCATGCTCAATAAGAAGCAAACTGACCCTGAACAGAAACAGCTGCACACTTCAGACTGTCTGTTGCTGTTTGTTGGTGGGATTGTTTTCAAAGAGCTTGTTGTTTGAACTTGGGGCCCGTCCGGGATCTAAACTTTTTTTGGAGTCAGTCAAACTGACTGATTTTGTAGTGGTACTTTATAAATATTTGAAAGTATTTGTCCAAATCAAATCCTTTTCCACAAGCAGGCAGATTGAACAGCTCAGTATTTCTAAATAGCAGAGTTACAGGAGTGAGAAACACTGCCACCTTCAGGTGGGAGCTATCAATCACACAAAGCCAATATTTTCACCGTTTATGTAGAAAATTAATAATAAACTCATAATTATGCATTAATGTGAAAAAATGCAGGGATCTATTGATCTTGTGTAAATTTAATGCCAGCATTAAATCAATACAGAAACTGAAGACTTTGTTTTTGAGGTTTTTTTCTAGAAATTAAAAATGGGGGCTTGTCCGGGATTCAGAGGTTTTCCATTCATTTGAATGTTGTAGGTTCATAATCAAACTCTCCCGTCTGGTTTGACAGTTGGATTAGTATTTTTAAAGTGGATATTCAGACTTGTCTTTTATAAGCTAGCCTGAACAACAACAGTACATATAATTATTAAACCATTAACAATTACTCCAGTCTTGGACCGGTTTTATTGGGCTGTGTAATAGCAGCGATACACAACCCTAAAAACTCCAAAAGTTAAAACATTAAAACAAGTCCTAGAGAGTTAGAGGCTAAAAATAGAGCAAATAATAAACATGGACACAGATCAGCAGGCAGCAAAGGAGAACAAGGTTATTTTTAAGAACTGTAGGACCGATCAGAACCATCAACAGTTTCTAACCAAAGAACTAAAACACAGAATAAGCTCCAAGAAACACATCCTACATAAAGACCGGTGCCAAGGACTGAAACCTATCGTTAGAAGGGTTTGCTACAGAGAATCAGTGCTTTCTCTGCATTAGCTGAATCCAAATGAGCCTGGTTCCGATCCATTTGCAGTTCAAAGCTTTAAGAAATGCAGCTGATTACTGTTAGACGTGTAAATTAATTATGATTTTTTTTTTCTGCTGTTTAAATTGTAACAAAAATCTCCAAAGACTTTAACTGAAACGGTCTAGAATTGGTTTATACTTTCCTGTTTTGGAAAATCCAATTCAAATAAATGGAGCGGTGCAGAGGACCCGCACCCATTCAGGGTTCTGTATTTGTGAATATTTTTGTAGATCAAATCAACGACGCTCAATAGAAAATGCAGCGTGGAAACTGAAAAACCAGCCGTGTGCAAAGCAGCCGTATCAGGAGCAGAATGAGAAAATATTAGCTTCTGCTGTAGCGCTATGCTGGTGCCCAGTGTGCACATTAATGCAGATTAAGGTATATTTGTTGTTTAAACTCTTAAAATATGCATTTGTATATCTAATCTCTTTTTACATTACACTTAAATGTTGTTTCTGCCTGAGATTTGATAAGAAAGATAATCTGAAGCTTCATCCAGTCAATTTAGTAAGAAACTTTGGACACAAACATCTGGTTAGGATTAGAGCAGCTCTGTAGCAAAACCCTCTGTGCAACTCAGTGGATGACAGTGAAGAAACTTGTTTCCACTGAGCAGTTCGGTGCGTTTTTATGATCTGCACAGTGGAAACGAGGCAGTGGGCGAGATGTGATGGTGAGTTAGATGTAGCAGGGATCCAGTTAGCGAGCTCAGGTGCTGTTCATAGTGATGGTGTTAGTGCTGCCCTCTGTCTTTTACCTTTGCTGCTGTCTGGTTCTTCTGACCTTTGAATCTGGGGATCTGTGCACAACATGGACAGCAGCCATCAGACCGACAGACTGGATGTGTGCGCCTGAGTCAGAGACCAACAGCAGGATCTGCTCTGCTGAGTTACAGACCTAAAGTCTAGAACCGTTTCTAAATATAACTGATCTATTAAATAAAAACCAAAACTTGGGAGAGTACTGGAACAACAAAGGATCAAAAGAATGAATTTTGTCTCCTTTAGGTCAACTAAGGTGAGTTTCTGCACATATCTCATATCAAAACAGATAAAAGGAGGAAAAACAGGTGAAAAGTTTTATTTTCAAGATTAATTCAAATCTTGAAAGCTCTTAAACATCAAGTTTTCTAGACTTAAACCCTGCAGAGAGCAGCCCAGCCTGGATATCCAACAGCATCAAGCACCATTATTCACCACCAAGCAATTACTTTGGAAAACTTTTGTCAAACTTTATAATATACATTCACTAATAATTCACTTCAGAAGTCCAGAAAAAAACTCTATTTTTAGAATTTCCCATACTGTCCCAAGTTTTCCTATATTTTGGTTTCACGTCACAGAAGCAGATTTTCTCTGACTTTTCTCTGATTCCCAGTTAATTTCTCTGAGGGAAAAATAAAACTTGAGACTCATACCTTACTGACAGGCAGAGAGCCCGATTTGTCTTCAGCAGTCTGGGTCTGAGGTCGACTCTCGTCTGAGTCCGAAACGACCTGCAAGCAGTTCAGACAAACACATCGATTTGGGTTTCCTGGAGCCGCCAAAAGATAAAAAATTTCCTCCAGATTTTCTCCATTTCATCTCCAACTGAGTCCATTAGATTAGGATTCCTTTTTAGAAAACCTTTCATAAGGAGCAGAAGTAGTTTGGATTAATCCAGACGAGGCTCTAGAGTCAAATAACTTAGAAAAATCCTTCAGATTTCTGGACTAAAGGTGGAAAATATGGGAATAAATGAGTCTCTCACCACACTCCTGCACTGATCGAAGAGACGTTTGTATGTGGACAGGAAGGACTGGAAGTCGACCTCTGCAGAAAACAACACAATAAAATGTTACCTTATAAGAATAATGATAAAATCTACTGCTGTCCTGCTTCCTTTCTGACTGAAATACTCTGATGTTCAATTGGACAAAATCAGCAACAGTTAGCAAAACTTCAGCACAATCATACAGGTAGGTGTGTAATTACCAACCAACATAGTATGTTGTACCACATGTCACTGACATGGGGTACGAATCAACATGGCTGAATTTAATGCTTTAGCTTTAGCTCCCACTAAATATCATGTTGGCGTAGCGCTTTAGCATTAGCTTCTGCTAAAAAGCAAAGACTCACCTTTGTCTGCATCTCTGAGCTCTTCGTCGACGAACCTTTCCAACATGCTCCTGCAAACACAACAGGGAACACAGATGAGCCATCAGATTACTGGCTGGCTAACTGGAATCTGACCAGTGAAACCAGTTGGGACATGGATCCTACTTGTTGAGGCCGGGCAGCAGATCTGTGAAGACAAACTTCAGGTCTTCCTTCCTGACTGAGCCGCTCTGGTCCTGCAGGTGGCAGCACAGAGCCCAGGTGAGACGGCCGTCATCATTGGTCAGAAAAACCGACGTTAAACTGCGGCACTGACCTTATCGTGAGAGTCAAACGTCTTCCGAGCGTGACCGATCTGTTTCTGAGAGAGTTCCTGCAGAGAAACAAAAGGAGCCGATGGAACAAGAACAATTAACATATTTAAATGTTAAACTTCACAGAACGCCATTAATTTATAATCATTCATATTTGAATCTTTTTTCTGATTAGTTTCCAGAACTTTCTGTTTCTTTAGGCTATAGAACTGATTACTTTGTTTGAGCCCAAATGATTCGATTTGGTTCTGAATCACAGAACCCGACCCTTCAGCTCACCTTGACGACGTGTCCACTCCTATCTCCCTGACAACACGAACAGAGGCATGAATCAGGTGAGTTTTAGCTGCATCGGGTCGGATCAGAACACGGACCGGGTCGGAACCGGCTCTCACCTCAGCACAGAGGGGCAGGTCGCTGCTCCGCCGGGCCCTCCGGACCAACTCCAGCAGAACCGGGACATTCTGGTTCAGCTCCGAATCGGACACGCCGAGCTCCCTGCAGACCAGGTCGCGGCCGTCCAGACCGTTCAGCTGCAGAGGTCAAAGGTCAAACATTTAAAACCACAACAACCCCCCATGGGTCAGATCCATCTGAATGAAGGGACCTAGCCCCGCCTTTGAGGCGCAGATCCTCCTCCCCCACTCAGCTCCTTCAGACTAGCCAGCAGCAATTAGCAAACAGCTGGTGGAGCTGCTGAGCTCATTACAGCAGCTGCTGCTCAGATGAATAAACAAGGTGAAAACATTAAAGGGTTAAAGAGGAGCCATGTTGAGATGACTTCCTGGAGGCGGAGCTTCAGTCAGAGCAGGAGTTTTTAAAGAGACAGAGGCCCAATTTCAAGGTGCTAAATATCTAAGTAAATGTTCTTTCAAGTTACATTTCATGTATGCAGCATTTTTATAACAAGTGAAGGTAACATAGTTACTTGATTGTGCTACAACATGGCATTATGCGAATTGAAAATACATAATTCTGCCTATTTAAAACCCGGTGTGGAAAACCGGACTGTTTCCCAGCCAGTCCAGTTAGAAATGACGTGAAACTCTGCAGATGTGACGCGGTTCTCCTGCTGGCTGGTTTGGCCTCAGAGTTTCATTTTCAGGCAGCAGGAACCGGGTTGAATTCTCTGTGGGATCCAGTATTCACAGCCACAGACGCTCTGAGTTGCAGCTGCTAGCATGACGCGCTAACAGCTTCAGCACCCTGCAGGGACGGTGCAGGACTCACCGAGTTGATCTCCGGCTGGAACACGGCGAGGCTGAAGTCCAGGTTGAACACCTGCAGGAAGTCCATGATGAGACTGGCCACCAAGTGTCCTGTGGGACACATACGGGTTCAGAACCAGAACCACAGCTGAACGGCCCATCACACAGATCTGAGAAATGATCCAGAAACTAAACGCTTAAAGGTCTGAAGCAAACTGCTGTCTGGTGATGCAACAGTGCCTCCTGGTGGTAAGCAGCTGCAACAGCAAACACAATCCATCCATCATTTCTTTAGATTTTCCTTCCTCTGGCCCAGACTTTCTTAAAAAGTTGATAAATCTTTACCTGAGAGGAAAATAAATCTGCTTTCCAAGGAGACCCTGAACTCACCGTCTTTAGTGTTGAGGCATTTCTTCAGGTTTTCATTGATGAGGGGAGTTTTGTTCTGAGAGAAACATGATGAAGGTGAACATCAGCGGATAAAAACACAAACTGTGGGTCAAACCAGAAGAAACTTCACCTCCAGTCTGTCCTGGTCCTCCATGGCCAGAAAAACAGCTGCCCTCATCTCCGCCTGACAGGAAAAACACACAGATTTTATTGGAAGATAGCCATTGCTACCACAACTAATTTCCTAATAATTTAGACTGATAAACTCATTTCAACCTATGATTGTTTCCATTTTGCTGCTGTTTGCGTTTCATGAGGAGGTTGGTCATGTGACAGAGATGCAGCATCACAATGTGGTCATTTGTTCACAGCGTTGAAATGGTAGGAAAATTATAATAATGTATAATATCGGCTCCATAGCTGTAGGATTGGTTAAAGGTTTAAAGGGCAAAACAGAAATAACTTGTCACTGCAGTCACGAGATTGTCATACAGCAGTCATCTTCAGTCAGAGGCCTCCTCAGTTTTGTTGCATGACTGACTGCAACTGGAGCTCCTTTCTGCCAACAGCATCTGCATCCACAACAACTCTTTCAAGAAAGCTTATGATCGAGCGTACCGCTTAGTGGAAAAGAGGCAATGGAGTTTTTTTATTTTTATTTTATTTATGACGACATGACTCATATTTATGAGCTGCGATAACATTATATTTTATTTGATATAAACATAGGATTTTTGAATTGAGTTCATTTCAACTGAAATGAACTGAATTTATAACTAGCTCTTGTTCAGTATGAACTGTTCCAAGTCAGGCTGTACTAAATGGGTCGCATAAATTATTATACCTAATCTTAATTACATATTTCTACAAATATTAAATTGCCATTTCATATTTTATGTGAAATATTGAATAAAATAATAGGAAATTTGCTATATACTCATCAGCTTTAACCAACATTTAGCTAAGGCTGTTTGTTCAAAGTTAAACTAGTTAAATTGTCTCTTCAGTAGATTAGCAACTCGATGCTAGCCGCTAAGCTAAAGCCGCTAACTGTGGGCTCCTCGGTTCTGTTTCCGGTTCTGATCACTGACCTTCAGCTTGTTGAGAACTCCGCTGTTCTCCAGGTTCTGGATCAGCAGGTCCCGCAGTTCGGTATCATCTTCAGCAGCCGACATGTTCACCTGGATCTAACCAAGCCGCTGCTGTCAGGACAACAGACCAAAACAAACTATACGGAAGTGCTGCTGATGACGCTCCTTCCGGTCTTTACCGCCACCTGCTGGACGATGCCATGAATACCCGCTTTACCGCCAAACCGGTTTACATGGTAAAAACACAAAAGGTTGTTTATGAAATTCGAAGTGCTGTTAAATCAAAAATGTTAAATGAATATTAAAATGATGAATCAAACAAATGAAAATTCCAATATAATTGACTTGGAAGTCACAATTACAACGCAAATTTATTTTTTTTAAATTATTTTTATTTTTAGGATAAAAATAATAGTATGTTTAATTAATATGTGCACTAGCTTCATCACAAACACATTCAAATATAAGTTATTCTATAAACTAAATAGAATGTACTAATAAATGTAGATGTGATTAAATAGAAAACAAACATGTAAGGATAATTAAAAAAAAAACAAAAAACAAAATTAAAGACATATAAAAATAGAGCATAAAAACATTCTTTGCATTTCAGTTGTTTTTTTCTTTTGGCATAAAAACAGTTTTACACACTGCATTCCAATTCTTTGTTTGTCCTTTTCTTCCTTCCTTCCTTCCTTCTTTCCTTCCTTCCTTCCTTCCTTCCTTCCTTCCTTCTTTCTTTGTTTCTTTCTTTCTTTCTTTCTTCCTTCCTTCCGTCATCACATTATGTTTTATGTGCAATTTTCGGTGTGTTTAAAAACTATAAATATTAACATGGAAAAATATTAAAATAGAACTTTAGAAAACATTAGAACATTAAAAAAACTACTGAAATAAAATACATATCCATTTTAATTAATAAAAAAAATAAATCAATAAAAGCTGATGTTTTTCTCAGTAATTTATGGTATTTCAGTGACTGATCAGAATAAATAAATAATAGAATATGTTCATAGTGAACATAGTGAGGTGATGGGTGAAGAGGGAAGGTGTGAGGGATCCAGATGGAGGAGAAAGTAAAGATCTGGGTGACAAGAGGAGGAAGAGGAGCTCAGAGGGAGGAGGGGGAGCAGACAGACAGGGTGAGGAGGAGGAGCAGGAAGAAGAGGACGCAGCTCAGGCAGACGAACAGAGCAGCCCCCCCGGTGGATCACGGAGCTGCTGCAGCCGGAACCCCAAGCAGCGCAGCCGGAGCCATGGCCGACGAAAGCACCCGAACCACGGCCTGCACCGGCTCCAGCCTCCTGCAGCCGGTCAGCGAGATGACCAACCTGCCGCTGGATCAGGTAGGACCCAGACCGGGCTCTTTCTCCATGCATCATCCCGGGGGCCGAGCCTCCGAGCCTGGCGGGCGCCGCGCCGCAGCTGCGAGGCGGGGATCGGCTCTCCAACAGGCGCCTCTTCCGAACAAAAGATGCCTGAACAGGGCGGCGAGGCGGTCGGGAAGTCCCGGCTGGACGGAGGCCTTCAGAGTCCAGCTGTGGGAGGAGAATGTGTTTTGTAACGATGATCGGGTCTGAAGAGAAGATGCGCCTCTTTGTGGTGGAAATAAACAGGAATCTATGAGCCTGATCTGCAGCAGAAGCTCCAACCACCCAAACATCTGCAAATCCAGATCATTTACACCAAATAAACACTGAGGAGGAGCTCAGAGCCCAACCAGTTCATCAATAACAGAATCAGTTATCAGGTGATTCAATCATTCCTCCAGCTGTGGAGCCCCAGACCAACAGGAACCAGTGTTGATTCTGCAGACTTTCTCCTCTAGTTCCCAAATTCAGGGATATATATTCACATATGGGGTCTATTTACAGTTAATCTCTGATTTGCCAACATTTTCCACCTTTGATGTGTCATGACATATTTCAGCTGAAGCACTTTGCATTGCCTTGTTGCTAAAAATATGCTATAGAAATAAAACTGCCTGCCTGAAACAAGCAGAGGGAGAAAAATATTAACGGATTAATAAATGGCTGCACACCAGTTTGTTTGAGACACACTAATATGAATTATAATTAACAATAAATAAAGTTCAGATGTTCTGGTAGGATAATTTAGTAAAGCTATCGTTTGTACAGAGTTTACAAAGGATCAGGTCCAAGGTACCAGTCAGGAGAAGGTTTAAAACAGTTTAACCAGCCTGGTATTTGGGGGGATTTTGGAGTACAACAGTTTCAAAGAGCTAGACTCCACAAATAGTTGAGACCTCCTCTAAAATGCCTCTAACTGCTTGTTTTGACAGTTCAAACAGTAAATGTACCTTAAGGTGCATCAATACACTCAGTGTAAATAGCATTAGCGCCACCACAGAAGCTAGCATCCACCGTTTTCCTTATTTCTGCTCCTCAGGCCAATCAGCATCCAGGAAAATGAATATGGCTTCTGGATTGGCTGCTTTGTAAACACCAACCACTAGCAGTTAGCATCAGAGTTATAAGTATGTCAGCTTTCCATGTAGCATTTTCTTTGGAATTTTTTCGAACTGATTTACGATCAATATCCCTGAACAGATCTGGTCCACCGTGTCCACAGAGAGGCTGCAGTCATTTCTGGCAATAATCTGCTGTCGTCTCCATGGATTCTCTGACAGAAAACATTCAAACCTGCCGAAAATCTCCGACTGTTGTTGGAAAACGTCTCTTTGGAAAATAGATCTGAACTTTTGGTTCCTTGGGGACAAAAACAACTCAGTAACATTAGTGAAAGCATGGGAGGGGGAGTATCATGCTGTGGGATTATGTTTAATCAGATGGAAACTAGGATTCTTTTTGTTTGTTTTATAAATTGATGACTTAGGGATGGTTCTAAATACGTCTTCATCACAAAGTCACTCAAATAGGGCCTGCATGACAGCATGAAGTAGGCGACAATAAATCAAAACCACATCCTGACCCTGAATCTGAAGAAATTCAGATTCCACTGGCTGATCACAAGCAAGTATCCATATTTAAAAACTCTCACAATTTATCTAAATGAAATAAACTCATCAGAGCACCAGAGGTCAAACTTCCTGAAAAACGAAGCCAAAGACTCAACCTTCAAGTTTTTTAATTATTATCGGTACTTTTTGTCTCAAATTATAAATTAGTTTCATTTCAAACAATATGAGAGCAAAATGCTTCTGTTGTTATGGTGATAAAATGTCAAGAAAAAGTCATTTATGAATTCGAAGATTAAATATGTGGCAATGTTGAGCTTGACCGTGCTAAGCTAAAGGTCAAAGGTTAATATTCTGTTAAAGCTGTGAAATGCAGCATCGACCATCAGCACTTTAATTCCTGCAGCTGACAGAAGATAAAATCTTCCTGAAGAGCTTTGAGCCTCCAGACCAACAGGTGATACCGCAGCGTGTAACAGGTAGACGATGCTGCGCTCTGATTGGCTGAGAGCCAGCTGTCTGGATGCAGGTAGATCAGGTGGTTGGCGCTGCTGCAGGAGGTCAGAAGGTCTCTGGGTGGTGATACCGAGAACTGAAGGTCCAGATCTGAACCGAGATCTGTCCGTCTCATCTGTTAGAAATATGATTCAGGGAAGAAAAAGCCTGAAAAATGGAAAAACGTTTCATGAAAATGTTTACAGGTTGATCAGATGAGCTGAAGTTTGATTTGCAAGGTTGTTTCTTGGTTTCAGTCTCTCGGCTCTTACTGACCTCCACAGGTTTGATGCTCTGCTTTACGACTAGAAATGGGAATTTATTTTAAATTTTGATTTATCGACGTCAGGATAAATTCCAGTTAATGAAGTTTAAAACTTTCCTTACTTATGGATTGAGATTCTTAGTTTTCCTATTTTATTCACTATTTAAGTAAAAACATCAACACATATGAAAAATATGGGAATAAAGTTACATTGCGCAGCCCAGTGATACATGATTATTTTAGAGGCACATTAAAAATGGGGATGTTTTTCAGTTGTTATCATTGCTGTAACTCACAGTCACACATAAAAATTAAGTATTTAATAATTCCTATCGTCACTGTTTTCATGATCACAGTAGAACCACAAAGTGTGGCCATTTCCCAGTAATCTAATGGTAATAATGGCACAATAATGCAAGAACTTCTCAAAGGCCAATAAACCTTATATTCTAATGAACATATAACTCTGGAGATGGAAGACATTTAAAAATCCAAAATAAATAAATGAAACAGAAACAACAGATAATATGAATTATGAAGATTCTGTAAACATAACTGTCCTTTTAGAAGCACTGAAGGCTTTTATCCTCCAGTCCTTGCAAATGGAAATTATTGAGCTCATTTTAATTTATCATGTCATTCACTGATTTATTGATTTATTGCTCATTACGACAGACTGATATCGTTCTGCCCTGGCATGGTGCCTCAGAGCATCAACAGAAATACTTTGTGATTATATTTCTACTTCTGGATCTTTTCTCCCAGTTTAAACTTCCTAAAGAAAGAAAAACAATCTTCGTTTCCCCAGACCAAATGTCTCAGTCCAGCCGGAGTTTAGTGTCGGATGAGTAATCGCTCAGTTTACACACTTTCTATTATTTATGACACTTGGTATCATATTACAGACAGATCAGATGCTCAGTGAGATCACTCTCTGGAATACAAGATTACATGGGATGAAGATGCTGCTCGTCATCAGCAGAACCACAAACCTGCAGTTGGCTGAGAGATTTGGTGCATTTAGTCTGATTTGGTGGTGATTTATGATGGTTGCATGGATTAGAAAAGTCAGAGTATTAAAACCAATCAGGCTGGTTTTGTACGTCCACCTTCCAACAGATGGTGATTCTCATAGACCTGATTGGAGACAGGATGGGGCTGTCTCTAGATCAGCTAGTGGTGAAGAAGAGGCTGAGACGATAAATCTGGAATGGATGGATGGATGGATGGATGGATGGATGGATGGATGGATGGATGGATGGATGATGGATGGATGGATGGATGATGGATGGATGGATGGATGGATGGATGGATGATGGACGATGGATGGATGGATGGATGGATGGATGGATGGATGGATGGATGGATGATGGATGGATGGATGGATGGATGGATGGATGGATGGATGGATGGATGGATGGATGGATGGATGGATGATGGATGGATGGATGGATGGATGATGATGGATGGATGGATGGATGGATGGATGGATGATGGATGGATGATGGACGATGGATGGATGGATGGATGGATGGATGGATGGATGGATGGATGGATGGATGGATGGATGGATGGATGGATGATGGATGGATGATGGATGGATGATGGACGATGGATGGATGGATGGATGGATGGATGGATGGATGGATGGATGGATGGATGGTTGGATGATGGATGGATGGATGGATGGATGGATGGATGGATGGATGGATGGATGGATGGATGG
Organism: Poeciliopsis prolifica; assembly: GCF_027474105.1. Lineage (NCBI taxonomy): Eukaryota > Metazoa > Chordata > Actinopteri > Cyprinodontiformes > Poeciliidae > Poeciliopsis > Poeciliopsis prolifica. The sequence continues at coordinate 173,707 of NW_026562486.1, forward strand.
ATGGATGGATGGATGATGGATGGATGGATGGATGGATGGTTGGATGATGGATGGATGGATGGATGGATGGATGGATGGATGGATGGATGATGGACGATGGATGGATGGATGGATGGATGGATGGATGGATGGATGATGGATGGATGGATGGATGGATGGATGGATGGATGGATGATGGATGGATGATGGACGATGGATGGATGGATGGATGGATGGATGGATGGATGGATGGATGGATGATGGATGGATGGATGATGGATGGATGATGGATGGATGATGGACGATGTGGATGGATGGATGGATGGATGGATGGATGGATGGATGGATGGATGGATGGTTGGATGATGGATGGATGGATGGATGGATGGATGGATGGATGGATGGATGGATGGATGATGGATGGATGGATGGATGGATGGTTGGATGATGGATGGATGGATGGATGGATGGATGGATGGATGGATGGATGGATGGATGGTTGGATGATGGATGGATGGATGGATGGATGGATGATGGATGGATGGATGGATGGTTGGATGATGGATGGATGGATGGATCTGGTCTGTTTTACCATCAAGTGTTCATCAGATTTGCTAATTAGCCGTTAGCATCACAATACTGAGCCACTCTGCTTAATTTAGACCCATTAGAGAGCTAGTATAAACACAAAGTTAATAGCATCTCCATCACATTAAAATCCAAACTTTGACTAGGCCACTCCAGCAGAAGGCTCATTTATTCCACCTGTTTGTTGTTTTATTGTTTGTATTTTTTTTTCTGGTTTCTGGCTTGTAAAACCTGGTGATCTGAATAAAGTTTCTTCCGGATTCTGACGGTAGGTCAGTTCGTACTCCTCTTATGGTTGAGATAAATCTGTCACTGTTGGGCGGGCTGAAAGGTTTGGCACCATGTGGGCCGTCTTGTCCTGACCCGGCTTCATCACGCTGCTGCTGATGGGAACCGTCTGAGCAGCTGAACAAACCTGGTCTGACATCCTGCTGGGACGGACAGGAAGGACCAGAGCTTCACTCAGAACAGCAGAAAAAACAACCTCAGCTCTGCTGGCTCTATAACATGAAGGAGTGAGGCGTTGTGAATGTATCACAGGTCGGTTTTCTCCCTGTTGGTTTGGAGAAACAGGAGATAAATTTGACTCTGCGGCATTTAAAAGGTTTTCCAAGACTTTAATGTAATCTAGGAAACTGAGATGATGTGTGAGCTCCTCCTCCTTCCTGACTCTGACGCCACTTTTCCCTCTGCTCCTGCAGGTCAACTTCGTGGTGTGTCAGCTCTGCGCTCTGATCTCAGCCTTCTGGTTTCGTCTCTTCCTCCATCCCAGTAAAACCAGTCCTTTCATTAGACATGTGGTGGCCACTGTGCTGGGGCTCTACTTCGCCCTGTTCTGCTTCGGCTGGTGAGGCGACGGCTGGAAAACCTTCCTGGTTCCCAGTTTTGGCTTGTTTTTGCCAAACTGATCAATATGTTGCAGTGAAAAGAGCAAATCTGGTGAAAAGTGGCTGAAATGATGGCAGAATAAATAGGTTTTTCCTGATAGATTGATTATTTGGGACATTTGGAGAAGAAACGTTGCAAGCTGCATGAGGCCAGTGTTGGATGCCGTTTCTAAACATTAACAGCAATAATTTGGTTATTTGACCAATTTATGCAAATAAAATAGTTAGCTAGATAAATGTTTAGCTTTATGCTAAATATTTAGTATATTAATTTGACCTAATTAATTATATAATATGCGGATTTACTTGCCAATAACTGGAAGTGGGCTGTCAAACATAAACTTTGAAAGTCACCTCTTTATTGTTTCTTTTCCTCTTTTTCCAAACATTTCAGCTTAGAACAAAGATGATCTGTTTTAAAAGTCCAATTGACCTACAGCCTAATATGCAAGTGAATTTTAGGACTAAACTAAATAGTTTGTCGACTACATATTTGACAAAGCTAGCTGGCTCAAAGCTAATTAAATGTTTAGCTTGCCAACTAAATACTTAGTTTTCTAATCCTGAGAACTCTTCCATGGACATCAAAATGTCCTCCAGAATCAGTTTGATGGTGATTTTCTGGTTTTCCTGCATGATAAAGCACAGAGTCTCAAGGCTAAAATGATCTCAAAGTGAAGAACAGAACATAACACTGAGGAAAATTTCCAACCTTATTTCAGTTAGCCCATAGCATGATGCTAGCAAAACAGAAGTTGACACACTGTGATCAATGACAGGTTGAAATAGGACTTATACTCAAAGCACAATGATTGCGAAATGTTTGTCTGTTGTTATTGTTCACATCTTTACGGAAAGTTCATCAGCTTTTCTTTGACTCTCTGCTTCTTGTTTCTGCAGGTATGCGCTTCACTTCCTGCTTCAGAGCGGACTCACCTACGGCATCATGATCCTGACCGGAGTCGAGCACATGCACAAGTGAGCATCATGGACTCTTTAAATAACAGCATCATTATAGAGACATTAAAACTGTCAGAGGAAGCAGCAGCTGTGAAATTAATCTGTTTGATCCATTAAACTCGAATCATCCGTTTTATTCCTTAGAGCTCATGTGGAAAACAACTTCCTGCTCCTGGTGTACATGAAATAGTGGACTGCTTTTTCCAGACAGACTGCTAATGAGTAGATTATGTTACTAATCTACCATAAAACTAATTCAGAACTCACACATACTGAAGATTAAAACTCAGTATTGAAAAGTATCAGTTTTACATCAGGAAGTCTACAAAGTAAATAAGATGATGAATTTAAGTGGCTAAAGCTCCAACACAGGAGGCAGGACTAAAACACAGGGAGAGTGGAGTCACCACTTCCCCTTATCAGATGGGAAACGGTCCAGATTATGCCTCTCTGAGCCACATGGTGAGTGGTCTGTACTTATAAAGCTCTTTTATCTAGTCCAGAAGACAAAATAAGGATTCCTTCATGGGGACTTGTTTCAGAAAACAATCGCAACTGGATGGGTGGAATCAGTATCCTTCTTTCAATCGTCAACAGTTCAGGAATGAAACCCCAACATTGGAACAACGATGTCGGCTGTTAGGACTTCGATGTGCAGTTGGTGGGATGCCGGTATGATCCCGCGCTCCATCTGTCTCTGTTGTGGTGTCCCATGTCAAGACACTTCACCCGCCTTGGTGGTCTGAGGGATCAGATGTACCCAAACTGGGTATCCTGCCACCATCAGAGTGTAAACGTGTGTAGGAATGGGTGAATGAAATCCTCTGGGCTTGATAAAGTCCCATACAAGTGCAGGACTTCTCATCCACCTCCTCCTCAAAGATCTTAAGATGTTTTCAAGCTAAAGAGGTCGTGTAGGTTCCCTCCAGTGTGTTCTGGGTTTGTGGAGGGTTTCCTGTGGAATATGTCCAGAGAACCCCCAGATCAAGCCATCCGGAGGGTATCCTGATCTGGATGATGACCCACCTCAGTTCAGTCCAATTTGGAGGAGTACAGTGAGTACTTGGGTACTCTGCGGACATCCAGAGGTGCTCAAGTGGACACAACGATGAGTGAGTGTCAGACACTTGGTGTCTCATAGCAGACCCTCAGTAGGAGACAGTGTGATACCGAGTGGGAGCAACCAGGCAAAAGGAAGCAGAGAGTAACCAACTCTCTGTGCTGCACTGACAGCTGTGCGGTGACTGCCCTGGTCAATCAGAAATAGGATTAGGTCCCCAATTAGCCCACCAAACTTTGGATTGTGAGAAATGCAGGAATTTGTCTCAAGAAATGTAGGCAATATTTATGCTTTACTGTGAAATCTCATCTGTTCATACAGAGTCCACATGGCTCACAGAATATGCCAGAGTATCTAACCCTAACTCCTAACCCTTTTACTCTAACTCTACCGTGTCCTTACAGTCCTCGTCACTCTACCTAGGAACTATTTTCAGGTGTTTGCATTCAGAATCTCATTCTTTTGGTCATGACTCCATTGATCCAGGCTGGAGATGTTCTGGAGATACTATAAAAGAAGAAACCCAGTGCATCCTTTAAAGTCTTTGCGCCCAACATTGTTACTACATGTTTAGTTTAAGACCTGAAGCTGTGGTCATACCTCTCAAGAAGCAGTTTGGAGAAGTCTGTCTGAAGTCTCTCTAACAGGCAGACGAACTGACCTGATCAGTGAGTTGTTGTTGGTCTGACTCTTTTGGCTGCAGGTATTGCCTCGTAGTGGCTCTCAGCTACCTGAGTCTGTGCCAGATCACTCGAGTCTACGTCTTTGACTACGGCATGTACTCTGCTGACTTCACAGGGTAAAACTCCTCCTGTTCGTCATGTTGGTTAAAAAGCCTTGAGTTATGATCAGTGATGTTTGATCTAATGTCTTGCTTCCTTTTCCAGTCCCATGATGGTCATAACTCAGAAGATCACAAGCTTGGCCTTTGAGATCCATGATGGTGAGCTGCTTCTGCAGTAGTTATACAACACTGGGACGTTTGGGACTCAGGTGTTAAAGGTCTCTCTTGTTTTGGTAGGAATGGCTCGGAAGGAAGAACACCTGACCGCCGGACAGAAGATCTTAGCCATAAGGTTTTTTCCACTGTTTGTAATATTTAACATTTGGTTTAAAGCAGTTTCCCTCTGGATGTTTGAGCACCTGTGTGTTTGTGTTTCTTTAGGCGAATGCCGAGCCTTCTCGAGTATTTCAGCTACAATTGTAACTTCATGGGGATTCTGGCCGGTCCAACCTGCTCTTACAACGACTACATTGCCTTCATCGAGGGGAAACCGCATCGCCACCGTGAACAAGAGGCCGACAAGTCCAAGACCAGACTGGGTCAAGGCGAGCCATCGCCAAACGTAGGTGATCTAACTGGTTTGACTCTGTAGCAATCACCCACCAGACACAATCTACCAATTTCTGTCTACAAGCAGAAACATAACCAGAACAAATGTGTCTCTCCTCAGATGGAGGTGGTTCGTAAAGTGGCCACCTCCTTCTTCTGCCTGCTGGTCTTCCTGTCAGTGTGTAAAGTATTTCCAGTGGAGCGAAACATCGAGGACGACTTCATTGCCAACACACCATTCTATGCCCAGGTGGTCTACCTGTACCTCTCCATGCTAAACCACACGACCCAAGTATTACTTTGTCTGGACACTCGGTGGGTGACTGTGTTCATCTTTCCCAAACTTCTTTATTCTATTGGACTGTTTGCTCATATTTCACCTGAGACTGTCTCACCAAACAGCTGATGCCATCAACAATGCTGCTGGCTTTGGTTTTAACGGCTATGACAGCAATGGCGCACCCCGCTGGGACCTGATCTCCAACCTGAGGATACTCAACATTGAGGTCAGGATAGTTAGGAGAGAACATGTCCTTACTATGTTTTATAACATTGCAGTCGGACTAATTAGACTTTGTGTTTTCCAGCTTGCCACCAGTTTCAAAGTTTTTCTTGACAACTGGAACATTCAGACGGTGCAATGGCTCAAAAGGTCTGTCTGGAGATCCATGGCAGTTTATGCCAGTAAAAGGACATTTTTCTGTAACCATACCGTGATCTTTATCTGTTGGGAAACAGGGTTTGTTACGAGCGATGTCCCTACCACCCAACAGCAGCCACGTTCATCCTGTCCGCCATGTGGCACGGCGCCTATCCAGGATACTACCTCACCTTCCTGACCGGCATCGTCGTCACGCTGGCGGCCAGAGCGGTGAGATGGATGGATGGATGGATGGATGGATGGATGGATGGATGAATGGATGGAAGGATGGATGGATGGATGGATGGATGGATGGATGGATGGATGGATGGATGGATGGATGGATGGATGGATGGATGGAAGGATGGATGGATGGATGGATGGATGGATGGATGATGGAAGGATGGATGGATGGATGGATGGATGGATGGATGGGTTATAGAGGAATGTTGGCTAATATTATTACATCATTGTACTTTGTTATTAATACTCTATCAGTCCTGCGTCTGAGTAATGGTCCGTCCTCACCTGTCCATCTTCTGTCCTCTCAGGTGAGACACAAAGTTCGGCCCCACTTTCTTCATTCCGCGGCCCACAAACTGCTCTATGATGTCATCACGTGGGCAGCCACTCAGATCGCCATCTGCTACACGGTGGTGCCTTTTGTCCTGCTGTCTGTGGGCCCGTCCCTAAAGTTTTACAGGTCAGCCATCGCTTACAACATTCAACTTTGTACTATAACAATCAGGTTTGCATGGAATTGAGGTTAATATTCCTAATTTCTTCCTTCCTGCAGATCGTGGTACTTCAGCCTCCACATCATGTGCATCCTCTTGGCTGTAGCGCTGCCGGTCAAACCCAGACATTTGCGCCTCAAAGAGCAGCAGAAAAGCTGCTCCCAGGATGCAGGCCTGAAGCCCCTGGAGGCTGCAGAGACCCACAGTCACAAAGAGAAAGCCTCCTGAGGCCGGAGCCAGAAGCATCTTGTAAATTTCCATGGACTTGTGTGGGAGGATGTGAAGCCGGACGGACCGAGTGATGCTCCTGCTGGACTAGGTACAGAAAAAAGGCCAAACCTGATTAATTTGCATTCAGTGGGGGATAAAAGTCAAAGCAGGCGCTGGGTTTCTTTTTCATTCTTAAAGGAATCTTGACTGCCAGAAATGACAATGAACAGACTCAAAAACCTGCCATGTTTAAGAATATAAATACCTAATGTGAGTTTACATGGAGAGCTGCGTGTGATCAGTGCAAACTGCCTGAACTACCATGATTCTAAACCAACTCCCTTTTCTTACTTGTCAGAAACTTGACAAGTTTCTTTTCATAATATGATTATATGAAAAGAAAAAGGCGGAAAGTGGGAATATACAATTTGATGACACAGGGCTTGTGTGAATAAAATTCAGACTGATTAAAGGAAAACTTTTAAATATTTTACAGAAGTTAGTTTTGGAAAAAGTGCCAATGTTTGTTCACTCAGTCACCTTATTTGTTCTAAAAAAAAGAAGAAGAAGAAAAGTCTTGACGTGTTTACATGTGTAACTTTGGTTTAAAGTTCTTACTGATGTGTTTCATTCCAAAAAATGATGTGGTTTAATAAGCAAAAGATAAACAGCTTTACAAAACCTTCAGAAATCAGCAGATAAAGGTTTTCCTTTAAAGTTTGATGATTTTTAACATATTTTCCTTTCCAGTTGGGTTTGGGCTTGTAGCTCAGGATGATAATATTTTATTCCTTTTACAGTTTGTCTCATCTTTCAGACTCCGCCTCATTACGTCATTTAGCTCAGACACTGGGGAGAAAAAGCTGCTTGGTCTCGCTGCTAATTATTGTGGATAAAACAATAGACATAAAAGAGTAGACACTACGGCTCTGTACAAGACATGTTGTGAGTGGCATTTTGAAACACTTGAGAGATTTTACAGTGACCCTTTTATAACAGCATATATATTTCTGAAAAAACAAAATAGATAGAGTTTGGTTATTATGACAAAAACTTAATAATTAAGAGGTTCGTTATGTTTTAAGAGGTAAATTAATGTAAATCTAAGTGCATTTGAGTTTGTATTGGTTAAGCTTATTCTTATTTGCAGATATTTTTGCCAGTAATACTAAATTAGTGTTTTATTGTGAGTAAAACAATTCAATTTGTAATTTTGCTGAATGAAATTTCAGGACATTCGGTTTGCACACATGCATCTAATAATGATCATGGAGACCATGCCACTCACAATATGGAGGACGCTCGGTCTGGTAAGGGCCTGGAAGCCAACATGACGGTTACCCTTCTGTGTTTATTGGTCGAAAATGCTGAAGAAAACTTTAGAAATTTTGATTTTGTTTTGTTTTTTGTTTTCATCAGAACCTGACTGAATTAGAATAACATTAGAAAAGTCTTTATTGACAACAATACAATCAGATTTTTGTATGAGGATTTGACACCGTGGTGAGATTCTAGGTTGTCTGGCTCCATCACGTCATAGAATATGACCTTTAAAGATAAAACAGAAAATATTTTTCTGCAGTAAATCAGTTTTAAATCTGAATTACAGAAAATATATAATATTTGACAGGGCTTTTAAAACCAAGTAGAAAGATGCTACAGCTTGGTGGGTTTTGCTAACTGCATACATTTCCACCTGCAAAACAGAAAATATGATAAATGAAATAGTATTTGACCATGAATTATAGCAGTTGATTTACAATAGTCTCACTCTGGAAGTAGCGATAAAAAGCTTGTAGATTTAAATAAATTAGTTTCTCCATCAAGGCTATATTTCACTTCCTGAAGGCCCAGTTTCTACATTTGTTTAAGTTCAGGTGAGTGTTGGCTGTGACTCTCCGTTAAAGTTACGCTTTAGCCATGATTTTTATTGGTTTCTCTCCGTTCCATCAATGTTTAAAACAGTTTTGTACCTGTTTTAAAGTGCTATATAAATAAATTTGACATTGACAATGTTTTCTCTGGGAGATAAAAAATACAGCTTAAGGAAAGTTTACCTAACCTTCATTGTTTTATTCAAATAAAATAAATCAGTATTGAACTGTTTGCTTTAATGTCAGCTGGTGGTTTAATTTAGCTATAATTGCTCATATTTTGAGCTATTTACCAAACTGATCCATGTGTAAATTTAGTCACCAATATTTTTGTTGTTTAATTTATTTTAACACTGAGTGTAGCTGAAAATTTGTGCTGGAATAGCTACTTTGTTTTTACTTTGGAGCTTCAAGCTTGCTAATTGTTAGCAATTTTAGGGAGCTAGCTAAAACTGTGTTCAAATAAAAACCAGCTAATATTTGTCCTGCAAACCCTCACCTTAAAATTTGATAAAAATAAAAATAAATAAATAAACAGTAATAAACTGAGTTGAGCTGGTTAAAGTTGTTAATTTGGATTTTGAGGACAAACATTTGCTGGTTTTCTAACTTCAAGCTTTCAAGAAGACTGGAGCACAGCAAGAATCAAACAAGACATTTATATAAAGTTGCTGTAAATGTTCTCTTCCGTCAAACTTCTGGTTTTAATTTACATAAACAATTTAATCTCATTTTCCGTCCAAACTACTCTGAGTATTAACAGTCAGCATTTCTGCCGATCAGTAAAAATCAGTGTTTTCTTTGCCTCTTTTCTTCTAAAAGAGAAAAATCTGAATCTTTTCCTGAATCTTTCTGTTTTGTATTTGTTCTACGATTGTATTCCTAGTTTTAGGTTTCTGCCATGACACCTGGTTGAAAAGATGTGACTGCTAATGAACATGTTTATGTAAAACAGTGATTAAAAACCAGCCACCTATCTTTGTAGTTTTGACATGTTTGTTTTGACTGTTTATTTTATTTGGTTTATTTTGTAAATTATGTGAATAAATGTTGGATTTTTTTTACTCTTAATGTGTCCAAAGTTCCAGTTATTTCCATTGTTGTACAGCACATTAATGAGGGACCATATGCAATCATATAAATATGTACCCCCTAAATATCTTCTAAACTAAAGCATAAACATATTATCACTTTGTAAATAGAACTGGAAACTCAGATTAATTTTCAAATAAACCATTGGACAGAAGAAGGTAAATATGTGAGAATATTATTAATTAAATGGCTTGGAGAGGCACTGTCAAGATTATCTGTATATCCATGACCTAATACCGACACTGTACTTGTACTTTGATGAGATAACACTGCTGCACTTTAACCCTGAGTAAACTGATACTGAGCAGAGTTCTTGCTAATGCTCTGAATTAATAAAGATAAGTCGATTTACTGCACAGATAATAATCTGCATTCATAACAGATTCAAAGAAGAAAACATTGAAACCAAAAGTTTCAATGTTTATGCAGTGACATGAAAATACATTGACACAACTTGATGTTGATCAACATTACAACCACAAACTTCAATGTATTCTTTATGGATTTTATGTGCTGGACCAATGCAAAGTAGTGAATAACTTTGGTTTTAAAAGTAGTTTAAAAATTGGGTTTTGGATCATTTGAATCATCTTTCACTGCTGTTACGCTAAAAGTATTTTGGGGGAAGTCTCCGTCAGCTGGAGACGTAAATAAATAGGTTTCAGAATTCAGCGGTGCTGTTATGAGTTCAGAGCACATCTAATAAAGCCTGCTCTGGAACATTTATGATGATATTTTTATCCACTATGGCCTTATGTTATAAACAGAATTATAACTGTTTTAAACAACAAAGATAACAGAAATAATTATATAAAGAAGAAAAGGAAACTCTGACACCATGTTATTTAAAATATTTATTAACATGTACATCTTAATTTTTATGCAGAAGTTGAATATAAACCTGACAGGCTTTTCAAAAACATGTTTTTAGTACAATAGTAACATTGAAAGTGGACATTTTGAGCAACAATTAAATCAGGATTATCAAGTTGGCGGATATTAGTAACCTATATGCAGGAAACAACGTTTACTGGGCTTTTATTGTGACAGGATAAAGCGGAAATACAGTCCTGGTTTTCGGCGCATGACGCATTGGAGGGTTGTGATTGGCTCGTGCTGTTGTTCGGTTGTTATTCTAATCAAGATGGCTGCTGTTGTCGGGGATGGAGAATAACCTCAGGCTGTCATCCGAAAACAGGCCGAAGAAACGCACCTAGAACCCGAACCCCGAACCAGAACCGGGCTCCTCGGGCTGAAAGCTGTTCTTTCCTGAAGGTGAATCTGCTCCCTCCGCTGCTCTCACCGTCAGCATCCTTTTCCTGCCATCTATTAATGATTGATCCGCACTTGTCGCGGAGGAATCTGTCGGAATGTTCTGGTATTTCCGCTGTGACTGAGCTTTTAGCTGTGAATTGTTTCGTGATTAGTTTGTTTTGAGGTGATTTCCTGCACGGTTCGGCGCCGCGGCCGTAAATAAAAAAAAAACTGTCAAATCAAAAAACTGTGTCCGACAGAGGAAGGTTGTTCAGGTTACAGCAGCCATATAACCGCGATACACCGCGGGGGCGTGGCCTGATATCACACCGCGGTGTGGTTATCGCCATGAAGTAGATTATTGTCTAATTAAAACCCACCCATGATTTTTATTATTATCTTAATTCGATCAAACCAGTAGTGTAAAATTAGGACAGCATGTATTTATTCAGTGTTTCCATACAAAAGCAGTAACAACACATATTAGATTAAGTTATGTGATTATAAATAATAGAAAAAAATTAATGAGAGAATAAAAAATAGGATTTAATTCATTTTAAACGTATAATGTTTAAAAACACTTAAATTTAGATGTGCACTTTTAGCTTCATTGTTGACATAAATACCTATAATAATTATGGAAGAAATAATAAAACGTTGGAATTTATACAGAAAAAGTGAGAAATGCTGTTAATATGGAGTGAATAAGATTTTTCTGGGTTGTTTATTGACTGGATTTAAAGGTAAGAGGAACAGAAATCCTGAATATCAGAATGGTTTTCATGAAGGAATCGTTTTGTCAGCTTCAGTCTAATTGCTTGGTTTGTTAAAACCCTGTTAGAGAAGAAAACCAGGATTTTATTCTGCGTTCTGCTCGTTATGCTGCTGTTATTAAAGGCTCCGACTCTGATTACACATTAAAAATGAGAGCAAGCTGTTTCTGTGGCCTTAGGATGGAGAAATCGTCCCCAGATTGCTGCGTTTAGGGATTTTTACTGCGTCAGGGTGAACATTAAGGGTCCACACCCAGTTCTCAGGTTTGAACTCCCAGATTCAGCTGGTAGCTAACGCCCTGTTAGATCATTTGCATTAACATTCACTCACTGGGCTCCCTCTTTGTATGGGAGACGTGTAGGCTGTTGTCAAGGCGACAGCTCCCCATTTTACCGTCTGGCTGTAATGGAAAATGAGATCCAGCCCCCACTGAAGTGTTTATCGGCGGGGCGCGGAGGCAGCAGGCTGATCTGGGGTCAGCTCAGGCCTTCATATCAGCTGCAGCAGCTTTAGCTCAGCAGGTTCAAACCGTTCCTGACGCAGCAGGAAGCACTGGAGTCGCTCATCTTTTATTTTTATTTTAAAGACCTGTGAACCTCTGGAGGTGTTTGAAACCCCTCTGTCTTCCAGTAGGGGGCGCTGTGAGAAACCGCAGACATGGACACCACCACGTCCATCAAGATGACCACTCTGGCCATCCAGAACCTGTTCAGCTACGTAGAAGAGGAGAACCTGGCTGCCCTGAAGGCTCACCTGGACCGCTTCAAGGAGGTGGACGGCCGCAGTGATGTACGTACAACACCGCATCACACCGCATGACACTGCATCACACTGCATCACACCGCATGACACCGTACAACACCGCATCGCACCGCACAGCACCGCATCGCACCGCATTACACTGCATTACACTGCACTGCATCGCACAGCACCGCATCACACTGCATCACACTGCATCACACCGCATGACACCGTACAACACCGCATCGCACCGCACAGCACCGCATCATACCGCATTACACTGCATTACACCGCATTACACCGCATCGCACCGCATTACACTGCATTACACTGCATCACACTGCATCACACTGCATCACACTGCATCACACCGCATTACACCGCATCGCACCGCATTACACTGCATCGCACCGCATTACACTGCATCACACCGCATTACACCGCATTACACCGCATCGCACCGCATCGCACCGCATTACACTGCATCACACTGCATCACACTGCATCACACCGCATTACACCGCATCGCACCGCATTACACTGCATTACACTGCATCACACTGCATCACACTGCATCACACCGCATGACACCGCATCGCACCGCATTACACTGCATCACACTGCATCACACCGCATTACACCGCATCGCACCGCATTACACTGCATCACACTGCATCACACTGCATCACACTGCATCACACCGCATGACACCGCATCGCACCGCATTACACTGCATCGCACCGCATTACACTGCATCACACCGCATTACACCGCATTACACCGCATCGCACTGCATTACACTGCATCACACTGCATCACACTGCATCACACTGCATCACACCGCATCACACTGCATCACACCGCATGACACCGTACAACACAACACCGCATCACAATGCAACACATCACTGTTTGCCACTTCTTTTTTTGTCTTCATAATTTACGAAATTATGTATCTTGTAAATTCATAATTTTATGGATTTATAAATAATGTATTTTTTTCTCCTGGATATTTGAATTTATATAGTTTATAAGATTTTTCAAATTATATTTTCAGGTTAACTTATGATATTATATTTTTAAAAAGTTATTTATCATTATTTATTTTAAGTTATGTTAAATTAATAACATTAATAATCAAGTATTAATATAAATATTTTTAAACAATTGTTTTATTTTTTAAATTATTAGTTTCTTATGTATTGACTAATGCATTAATCAACATAAATATACTAATCAAAATACTTATTGAAGTACTGATTTATTTATTTAACATATCTGTCCAACAAAAAAGAAATTTATCTTTGCAGAAATTATGCATGTTTCTGTTTCCTTGTGTTTTTTTCTATGTTTGGTTTTGTTGACATGTTTTATTTTATTCTGTGTTCAGAATAGTTTTCATGAAGGAATCGTTTTGTCAGCTTCAGTCTAATTGAAGCTGACAAAACGAGCTTGTGTTACGGTTTGTTTACGTGTGTGTGTGTGTGTGTGTGTGTGTGTGTGTGTGTGTGTGTGTGTGTGTGTGTGTGTGTGTGTGTGTTTGCAGAACGGCCAGACGCCGCTGATGCTGGCTGCGGAGCAGGGCAGCCTGGACATCGTCCAGGAGCTCATCAGGAGGGGAGCCAACGTCAACCTGGACGACGTGGTGAGCAAACCAAACGCCCCTCTGTGTTTTTATTCCATCCTGTGGTTGCTAGGACACAGTGGGTCGATTATGTGCTGTTTCCATGGTGACGATAGCTTCCTGTGTTTCCAGGACTGCTGGTCGGCTCTGATCTCTGCAGCCAAAGAGGGCCACCTGGAGGTGGTGAAGGAGCTGCTGGAGAGCAGCGCCTACATCGAGCACAGAGACATGGTGGGAGCAATGCCTCATGGGAAACGTAGTTGGAGCAGATGTGCTGTGGATGTGTGTTTAAGATGAGGTTGTGTGGTTCAGGGCGGCTGGACGGCGCTGATGTGGGCGGCTTATAAAGGTCGAGTGGAGGTGACCCAGATGCTGCTGGAGCATGGAGCCAATCCCAACACCACAGGACAGGTGAGACCCCCACATGTTGCTGACCCGCCGCAGAGCGCCAGCCCCTCATGCTCTATTCTTCCTCCTGTCTGAGCAGTACAGCGTGTATCCTATCATCTGGGCGGCGGGACGGGGACACGGAGACATTGTCAAGCTACTGCTGGAGCACGGAGCTAAAGTCAACTGTTCAGACAAGGTGATGCTCAGTCAGAGGGCAGCCATGTTGTGTGTCAGAACAACCGTCTCATCTGGGCCTCCAGGAAGGGACACTACGACTGCGTGATGCACCTGCTGGAGAAAGGAGCCGACGTCGACCAGGAGGGGGCGGTATGTCCGCACACAGCCACCGTACAGGAGACTAAACAAATTGAAAACATTTCTGCTGAGCAACTGAAACCCAAACTGGGCAGTTTGAACAGAACTGGATTATTAGATGCTTTGATGAAAGAACGACACACAGAGCAGTAACCAGGCCAACTGTGTCAAAAATACAACCATTTTCCTTTCAAGATGAAAAATATCTGTTCTACCAAGAACTCCTGGAGAGAGATTTATCTTAATCTAGTTCAGATTCTGTAAAATAATCCCAGGACCATCTTTTCCAAAATATAATCATCAGATCAGCACAACAGCATGTTGATGTCAGTCAGCTTTTTACGTGTATTTGCATCCTGTGCTGCAAATGATCCAGTGTTCACTAAAGGAATGCTGTTAATGCAGTTTAGGCAATTAAATGTTGAGTTTGTTATTTAAAAAGTAAATTAAACTATTTGTTTATTTGCATTTTTATATTTTTTAACACTGATTATAATCTTAAGTGGTTAAATAAAAATCTGCAGAAAGCGCCAATATTTTTTATCCGATTAATTGTTAGAATAGTCAAATAATCATCAGAATAATTGATTAGTCTATTAGTATATTAGTCTAACTGTTCAGAAATTGGTCTCATTTAGTGCAGATATTTCTGCTGCTGAACCAACAGACTCTGGTCTCCTCAGAACTCCATGACGGCGCTGATCGTGGCGGTGAAGGGCGGCTACACGGAGGTGGTGAAGGAGCTGCTGAAGAGGAACCCCAACGTCAACATGACCGACAAGGACGGCAACACGGCGCTGATGATCGCCGCCAAGGAGGGCCACACCGAGATCGTCCAGGACCTGCTGGACGCCGGGACGTACGTCAACATCCCCGACCGGGTGAGGCGCCGTCTGTTAGGACCCGAGCAGTTCTGGTTCCGGTTCTGCTCCACTGGGAAGCTAACGGCACAGTTTGTGTTCGCAGAGTGGGGACACGGTTCTGATCGGAGCGGTGAGGGGCGGCCATGTGGAGATCGTCAGAGCGCTGCTGCACAAATACGCCGACATCGACATCAGAGGACAGGTGAGATCCAACCGGCAGGTCAAAGGTCAAAAACTACTGGAGCATCACTGTAACAGCTGGAAACTTTAATGTATTTTATTAGTTTTTGTGTAAATGACAACTTTCTCCTGTTTTGCTCTTCAACACAAAACCCTTCAAATGGATTCAAGCTCTTGTAGAAAAGTTTTCATTGTGTCCATGTTAAGAATCTAAGAGTTAATGGACCTCAGAGATCAGTTTCTCTGATACCAACCTGCTGGTGGTATACAACAACGTTTCAATTTAAGAGACTTTTTGCTTGATTTCCTGTTTGATCGTGACTCCATGCTGTTTCCTGGCTGCAAAGTGAAGATCTGAGTAACTCAGATCATAAACATGAAACTTTAAGGAGTCGCCAGTCACTATTTTGAGAAAAAAAAAGTTGCTAGATTCATTCCTAGTCTCTTTTTTGAAAAAAGTCGGCAGGTTTTAAGGACCTATTTTTGTTGAGAGTCAATTGTCTGAAAGTTGACTTGGCCACGCCCCTCTGTGCTTCTGGCTCCGCCCACTTTGGTGTACTTTTCCTAAAACCTTTTGACAGCTTTTCGATGCTGCAGCCCATCAACATGTTGGAAAATATAATCACATAAACTGACATTCTGGTTCCAGGATGTTGGTGAATTATGAACTAGCTAACGTCCTCTGCGTGTTTTAGCTTGTTTGTTGTTAGCAGACTTCCTCCCTCATGTTTTTGTCGGGCCGTTTGTGTCTCCAGGAGAACAAGACGGCTCTGTACTGGGCCGTGGAGAAGGGAAACGCCACCATGGTCCGGGACATCCTGCAGTGCAACCCCGACACCGAGACGTGCACCAAGGTGAATCCACTGGATCCCAGAGCGCTCACACACCGGGCTGATCGCATCAATGATGAGTCTGTTTTCCCGTCAGGACGGAGAAACGCCGCTGATCAAAGCCACTAAGATGAGGAACATCGACATCGTGGAGCTGCTGCTGGATAAAGGAGCCAAAGTATCGGCTGTGGACAAGGTGGGAGACTCAAAACCTCCAAACACAAACTGCGTTTCCATTAACAGCAGAATTACACAAACAGAAACTATAAAAATTAATTAGCTTAATGAAAACACATTAATCTAAAAACAAAAACTGAGGCAGCTGTTCAGACGTATCGAAATAGATGTATTTCACTGAACTGGAGTGGGAAAACTTTTTTCACATCAAACGAATTGTGATCAACATCCAGATGTTGCTACTGCCGAAAACCACAAAGACGACGACAGGAAGTGGTTCTTCTTCATGGTTCATAAAAGGTTGTGTCATTCCGTGTAAAATTCACAGCTCTAATGTAAAATGAATGACTAAAATTCCCCCAGAATGCTGCATTCGTAGCCGCTGTCAAGTAGGCGGAGTTTGTCGCTCCAACAAGGCGCCGACGTCTCCTCTGATTGGCTGATGACTGAATTATGATTACATCTTATTTAGCTGTTTATATGCCATGGCTTTTAATGACTTATCATCTGAACATGCATTTTTAATTCAATGTCTCATTAAATAGAAACACCACAATTGTGAATTTTTTTTTTTCACTAGCAGACAAAGATTTGTGCTCATTTGTCATGGAAACGCAGGTACAGACACGCCAATGACTTCCTCGTTGCTTCTGTCCGTTTGCCCAGAAAGGAGACACTCCGCTCCACGTCGCCATCCGCGGCCGGAGCCGCCGCCTCGCCGAGCTGCTGCTCCGCAACCCCAAAGATGGCCGCCTGCTGTACCGGCCCAACAAGGCCGGAGAGACGCCGTACAACATCGACTGCAGCCACCAGAAGAGCATCCTCACCCAGATCTTTGGCGCTCGTACGTCTTCCTCCTCCCTGACGATTCGTGACCCGTTCCTAGTGGTAACCTGAGCTCTCATGTGCCCCGCCCCTCGCAGGTCACCTGTCGCCCACAGAGACGGACGGCGACATGCTGGGCTACGACCTGTACAGCTCGGCTCTGGCCGACATCCTGAGCGAACCCACCATGCAGCCGCCCATCTGCGTGGGTCTGTACGCCCAGTGGGGGTCCGGCAAGTCCTTCCTGCTCAAGAAACTGGAGGGTCAGCACACACACACACACACACACACACACACACACAAACACACACACACACACACACACACACACACACACACACACACACACAACACACACACACACACACACACACACACACCTACACACACAGATATACACACAAACACCTACACACGCACACACACCTACACACACACACACACACGCAGACACACAGACTCTCTGTGGTTTTTCTGTGATAATGATAAAAATTATGGTAAAAGCTAAATTTTTAGGTAACTTTATGGTTCATGTCACCACAAACATAAATGAAGCTGTTGAGAAATGTTAGCATTTAAGTTTCTTATTTAAAGAAGTTTGATTGATAAACAGTAACTCACTTAATCAAATTTACTGACATTTATTGATGCTCCTGAGGGGCAAAATGTTGATAGAATAACACTTCAAAATAATGTGTTTTTTATTTAACATCATTAAATTACATTTATTGAGACAGCAATAAATTACAATACTTATGATAAATGTTATCTTTAAGGTTTGGTTTATTTCTGTATAAAATCCTTGATGGGCTTAATATTCAAACTGCACAATTTGTTTGATAAACTATAAGGTTTGATTGGACAGTCGGATGTGACGTGTGTTATATTTTAGCTTTTCTTGTCCCTGCTCTGGAATGTAAAATTCTGCCATAAACATTATTGATACATTATTGATAACAGTAATAAATCCTCCTCCTCCTCCTCCTCCTCCTCCTCCTCCTCCTCCTCCTCCTCCTCCTCCTCCTCCTCCTCCTCCTCCTCCTCCTCCTCCTCCTCCTCCTCCTCCTCCTCCTCCTCCTCCTCCTCCTCCTCCCGTTCTCTTCCTCCTCTTCCTTCTCCTGCTCCTCCCCGTTCTCTTCCTCCTCTTCCTCCTCTTCCTTCTCCTGCTCCTCCCCGTTCTCTTCCTCCTTCCTCCTCCTCCTCCTCCCCGTTCTCTTCCTCCTCTTCCTCCTCTTCCTTCTCCTCCTCCTCCTCCTCCTCCTCCTGCTCCTCTTCCTCCTCCTCCTCCTCCTCTCCGTTCTCCTCCTCCTCTTCCTCCTCCTCCTCCTCCTCCTCTTCTTCCTCCTCCTCCTCCTCCTCAGATGAGATGAAGACGTTTGCCGGTCAGCAGATCGAGCCGCTCTTCCAGTTCTCCTGGCTCGTCGTCTTCCTGTCTCTGCTGTTCTGCGGCTCCATCGCCGTCGTCCTCGGCTTCACCGTCGACCCCAGGCTCGCCATGGCCATCTCCCTCAGCCTGCTGGCGCTGCTCTACCTCTTCTTCGGTCTGTCAGGGTTTATTCTCTTCCTCCTCCTGTAGAGGAACTGCTGATGGAGCTGTGTGTTTGCTCCACAGTGGTGGTGTACTTTGGCGGGCGGCGCGATGGCGACAACTGGACGTGGGCGTGGCTGCTGAGCACGCGCCTGGCCCGACACATCGGCTACCTGGAGCTGCTGCTGAGGCTGATGTTCGTCAACCCGCCAGAGCTGCCAGAGCAGAGCACCAGAGCCCTGCCTGTCAGGTAACGCACGTCGCTCACAGCCTGGTGGGAATGCCTCATAAATATGGTAGAAACCATGGAGATGCCAGCGAACCACAGTGACGCTTGTTGATGGCGTAACTGGCCGGCATCAAAACAGAGCAGATGGGAAGCAGCGTGGCAAAGAACACAAAGGCTTTTTAAAAAGGCAGGTGTAAAACCATCCGTTATCTGGACTTTAGCTCAACGCTCAGGAGGAGCGTGGCAGACGTCACAGTCGGATCTGGAGAAAAGAGTCACATCTGTTAAGACCGCAGGAGAGTTAAACAGCAAAACCAGAACAGAAAAATATCATCTGCAAAGTGTGGAAGACAGGAAGTGCAAGCATTAAAATCAAGCATTTGCTTCAGTTGCAAACATTAAATACAAATAACGTGTTTTAAATGAGTTTTGACAGGTAAAAATCAGGAATGTACTGATGTAAAAATATCAGTATCCAATATTAATATTACCGTTTTGGCCAATAACCGATATTTATCGATACATGTATCTCTAAACTCTTCTGACACCATTGGAAAAAATCAACCAGAAACAGACAGCAGCAAGATGGAAGTAATATCTGAGCGCTGATGATACTCTGACCTCTGACCTCCTCTGCAGGTTCCTGTTCACAGACTACAACCGTCTGTCCAGCGTGGGAGGAGAGACGTCCATGGCGGAGATGATCGCAACGCTGTCGGACGCCTGCGAGAGAGAGTTTGGTTTCCTAGCAACACGACTCTTCAGGGTGTTTAAGACGGAGGAGGCGCCAGGTGAGACGATCCGGACGAGTCGGGATGGAAGCGGAGAGGAATTTATTGATCCCGATTCTGTTATCGATTCTGTTGAGTTTTATTCAAGACATTCACCATGATGTTAAACATCCTTTTCAAGAATCTTTGATCAGTTTTATGTCAACATTTCTATATTTCTATGTTTTACGTCATGTGTATATTTTTACAGTGCAGCTCTTCCTCTCTGCCCTCCTGCAGGGAAAAATAAGTGGAAGAAGACGTGCTGCGTGCCGTCCTTCATCCTGTTCGTCTTCGTCCTGGCCTGCCTGATCACCGGCATGGCGCTGCTGGCCGTCTTCAAGGTGGACGGCGAGAACCAGACGGTGAACGCCGTGCTGATCGCCATCGGCAGCGTGGTCGGCCTCGCCCTGCTGCTCAACTGCAAGACGTGGTGGCAGGTCACGGACTCGGTGCTGAACTCGCAGAGGAAGAGGCTCCACGGCGCCGCCAACAGGATGCACAAACTGAAGAGCGAGGGCTTCATGAAGGTCCGACGGGATTCCAGCTTTCAGCCCGCCCAGAACGTTTTATTTACTTTTCCTTTTATCACTATTTAGTTTTAGCTTTTTTATTTTGCTCATTTATGCATGACTTTAATGTTATTATTATTTGTTATTATTTTTAATTATTTTTTGTCATTGATTTTTCCTGGCAGGAGATTATTTTTTATGTTTTTTTATTATTTAATTTGTTTTTAGTTGTTTTTTTTATCAGTATTTTTTAATTTTAATATTTTTGTCATAATTTTTTCTGACAGGAACTTTGTTGCTTTGATTTTGTTTATTCATTTTTATTATATTTTTGGTATCTTTGCTGGCACTAAATTTATTTTTTTGTATTTAATTTTTTTTTTGTATAACTTTTTATTTTTACATTTTCACTTTATTGATTTACTTTTTTTTGTTTAATTCTTATTTTTACAGGCACGTTTCATGTCTGAAGGAGTTTTAATGCTACAGACTTTGCTGTTTCTCTTCTTCAGGTGTTGAAGCAGGAGGTGGAGCTGATGGCGAGGATGGCGAAGACCATCGACAGCTTCACGCAGCACCAGACCCGGCTGGTGGTCGTCATCGACGGTCTGGACTCCTGTGAGCAGGATAAAGTCCTGCAGATGCTGGACACGGTGAGAAGATGCTGAGTGAACTACCTGGACCTGAATACGCAGCCCTGAGGAACTCCTAGTTAACACGGCTTTCTTCTCCGCCTGCTGCAGGTCCGGGTTTTGTTCTCCAAAGGTCCGTTCATCTCCATCTTCGCCAGCGACCCTCACATCATCATCAAAGCCATCAACCAGAACCTGAACAGCGTCCTGAGAGACTCCAACATCAACGGACACGACTACATGAGGAACATCGTCCACCTGCCCGTCTTCCTCAACAGCAGGGGGCTGTCCAGCGCCAGGAAGATGTGCGCCGCCGCGCCCGCCAACGGGGACGCCGCCAACTCTGAAGGTGACCATGACAACGAGAAAGGAAGCAAGCAGCATGTCCACACATTTTAAAATGTCTTAATTTCATGTGTGTAAAATTAGGGCCTTAAAATGTCTTAAATACCTTTTAAAAACTAAGTTTGCTTCTAAAAAAAATCTTAAATTAATATGTTAAAAACATTTAATTTATGTTTTTAATTTGGGATCAATACAGTCTTTCTGAATTAAATTGAATATGTTAATCACAGGTCTTCAATTTAGTCATGCCAGGTCCATTTAATATCATATATTCTATGAATTTTTTCATTGTGGGACTTTTGGCAAAAGTCTGAGTCTCAAATTTTTAAGAGACACTAGAAAGTTTGAGTCTCCAAACGTTTAAGTTTGAGAGACTGGAGGCAGTTAAAGCTACTGCTAACTAGCTGCTAATATATTCCTGCTAACTTGCTTGCTATCAAACTAACATTTTGCATCTGTTATCACCAGTCGGCTGGAAAATGTTGGCACATTTCTGTGCTTCCATAGGTATTCAGTGCCATTCATAAAGGTCTTAAAACATCTTGTGTGCTTTCAGTGGGTTGGCATGAAGAGCTGGACAGGAAGTTGTCTCAGCATAGTTTGGGAGAGTTAACAAAGTTCGGCAGCAAGACGACGCTGAACCGCCGGGTGAGTCAGACTGGGAGGTAACTGGGACTTTGACTGGCCCTCCAGCTGCTTGAGGTCATGTGACTTGTGTTGCGCCGCTGCAGGACACGTACCGGCGGCGCCAGGTGCAGCGCTCGGTGACGCGCCAGATGTCGTTCGACCTGACGAAGCTGATGGTGACAGAGGACTGGTTCAGCGACATCAGCCCGCAGACCATGAGCGGCTGCTCAACATCGTCTCCGTCACAGGTAGGCCCCGCCCTCGTCCTCGGCGCCGCCTCACACCTGGACACCAGGCACGGGCCAGTTGGCGGTTAGTTTATGCTGCCTTCAAATAAACGGGCTGCTTTTAGCATTTAGCATTCGTGAAGCAAGTAACATCTTTTCTGCAGAGTGTTTTGGAGCCGTTGGATTTCTAAACTTATTTATGCGAAAGGTAAAAGTACAGAGTCCCACATACGTACTTTGTAAACAAGCATTCATATTTATGATTAAAACTGGCTCTTTGGTTACCTAGCAACAACTAACTGTTGTTGCCTAGCAACAGCCAGTAGAATAACTTGCACAGCAGCAGTTTGAGGTTTTGCCTCAACTGGGTCACTGAGAACGACGGATGAAACAGGAAATGACACGTCACCAGTTGTCTCGATTTCAGATATTTCAAACTAAAAGTTAATCCATAATTATCAATATCGACTGATATGCTGATATTATGATACGTTTTTCAGCCATATAATATTTTGACCTCTGGTTATCATACAGTCATCATGTCACGTCTGACTCCGCCCCTTCCTGTCCAGGTCGCCTCCTGAGAGCCAATCAGATCAGCTTCAACTGGGACCGGCTGGCGTCCTGGATCAACCTGACGGAGCAGTGGCCCTACAGGACATCCTGGCTCATCCTGTACCTGGAGGAGACCGACGGCGTCCCCGACCAGGCCGCGCTCAAGAGCATTTACGAAAGGTCAGAGGGCACATTCACCTCCCGCCGCTGCCGCAGGCCCGGCCCGCCGGCTGAACCGCTGCTGTCCTCTGCTCCTCAGGGTGTCCAAGAACATCCCCACCACCAAAGACGTGGAGCCTCTGCTGGAGATCGACGGCGACGTCCGCAGCTTCGAGGTCTTCCTGTCGTCACGGACACCGGTCCTGACCGCCAGGGACGTCCGCACCTTCCTGCCCTGCACTGTCAACCTGGACCCCAAGCTGAGGGAGATCATCGCAGGTCAGAGCTCCAGAACCAGGCCTGGATCAGACGCTCCAGTTTGAATCAGATGTTTGATCCAGTTTTATTCGTCTTTTCTTGGACTTTTGGTTTGGATCCGGTTCTGTTTCTGTTTGATGTTTCATCCCAGATGTTTTCCGTCTCGTTCCAGATGTGCGTGCGGCGCGGGAGCAGATGAACCTGGGCGGGGTCACGTACCCCACCATGCCGCTGCAGGAGGCCCAGCCCCGCCCCACCTCCGTCTACAGCCAGGTGTCGTCCGCCTGCTCGCCCTCTGCCTCCTTCAGCGGGCCCTTCAACCCGCCTGTAGGGGGCGTCATCTCCCCCCAGCCGCACAGCAGCTACTACAGCGGCATGGCCGGCCCGCAGCATCCCTTCTACAACAGGGTGAGTCCGAGCCCCGCCCACCTGCCTGTGACGTCATCATGTCATGTGACCTCCTTCTTTGTTTTCATTCATTTCTTTTCATCATTTTGATTTAATTTCCATGTTTTGCAGTGAATCTCTGAGAGATTCAGTTTATTTTCTGTTGAGCGCCTCCATCCATGACCCTTATTTTGGTTTTCACCCCCGTTCAGCCATATTTCTCCCACCACCTCTACCAGCTGCCACGCCCGTTCGTGGCTACATTCCCTCCACATCTTCACCTGCGGCCGCTGCCCAAAGTCTCCTTCAGCAGGGACGCCGGCGCCGCTGCAGCAGTAAGTCATCCACGTGAAGAATCAGTAAAAATCAGAGACTTGACTCACCAAACTCACCTGTCCAGGTGTTCTGACATCACCACAGGAAAGCCAGGTGAAATTAGCTGCAGTTCAGATTGAAATATCCAGCAGCTGCTCAGCAGGTCGGGGGAAGCTGAAGCAGCTGATCCTCAACAAACATTATAAATGATTCATGATGATTAAATTTACGTCAGATTCTGTTATCTCCAGGTTGACATCAGGTCTGCAGAGTCAGACCTCAGGCTTTTAGTTTCTTCTTCTTCTGTTTTTCCTCTATTTCCTCTCCTGAGGGTTGGTTTCTGTCAGAGCTGCTGATGTTTGTTATCAGATTCATTTCCTGATGTGTCCATCCCTCGCCTGTCTGTCTGTCTGTCTGTCTGCAGTCTAAGAGTTCATCTTTTAAAAGGAAGCAGGTACTGAACCCTCCATGTTGGACGTCCCCCACCCCAGCCCTCATATGTCCACAGAAGTCCTCTGCATTTTAAAATACGAGACGATTAGCGTCCGGCCAGCTAGCCATTAGCATCTGCTCATATTCCTTTAATTTGATCATTTCTAAACTGAAACCTCCACAAATTAACTGGATTCTGTGGACATAAAGAGCCGGTTTCCCAGCATGCACCTTGCCTGGACAACCTGTAGCTTCACTTGCACTGGAAACTTTCTCACCTGTTGGACAAACGTACGGTTCACCCCCCACCCTGCACTTTGACCCTGACTCAGGGATTATTTCAAATACTGGAGGATTTCAGATTAAAGGTCAACAGATTAAAACAGCAAATGTTTATTATTAAGATAAAAAGTGAATCCAACAATTTAGATTCAGCTTAAAAAAAAAAAAACAATTTCCCTTCATTATTAATATCAGTGGTACATTCACTAAAATCTAATTAAAATAAATGTGCATAATTTAAAAATTAGGTGACTGTCAGTTTTTATTGTCTTATTATAATGACAATAATTTATTTATTATGGCAAAATATTTAAAAAATGTAGCCTTGATTTAGTTTAACTTCACTGGAGTTTCATTTAAAGAGAGAAATTTGTATTTGTCTCTTAATTATTGCATTATTTTAATTTTCTTAAAATATTTAATAAATGATAACTAAATAAGAATATTAACACATGTAATTTAATGATTACTTTTATTAATATTGTGAAATATTACCGAACCAATAGTAATGTTATTATTATTACTATGACTAAATATTTAAATGTTTTTCTTGTTTACCATTCAAAGGAAATTGTATTTAGTAGTTTATTATTACATTATCATTATTAACATTCTTAAAATAACTAATAAATACTAATGTATAGTTTTTTCAAATATTATGTCATTTAACAATAATATTAGTGCACATTATTAATATTTTCTTATAAATATATTAATAATGTAAAAACTAAATATTCTATTTTCCTTTTAACTTTATATCCAAATATTAACTTCACTAAATTTTATAGCATCATTTTTTAAAGTATATTACTATTTTTTTCATTATGATGATTACATTACAATCATCATAATAATAAGGTTATTACTTATGATCTCCATGTTTGCATGATCCTGATTAAATTGTTTGGTTTCTCCGTTTCGCTGATTTTAGCTGGAATCCATCTTCCTGATGCATTCCCACTTCCTGGCAGCTAATTACTGACCCGTGTTTCCGTGACAGCGTGATGATAAATACTCAGATCACATGAAGTTCTGTCGGTCCGGTTTGTAACAGCGGGTTCTGTTCGCCTCCAGGGCTCGGCGTCGGTCGTGTCGGGCGCTCCCGCCGTCCTCCTCAGCTCCATGACGACAGACGGTGTCTGCGAGCGCGTGCGGCAGACCGAGGGCATCGACCAGAGCATGGTGGCCCAGTACACCGCCACCATCAAGAAGGTCCGCATCCCGACCCGCTCTGACTGCGGCGGCGGGCTGAGGCTAACGCCGGTGTGTTGATGTTCTGTCTGCAGGCCAACGTGAACGGCAGAGTTCTGTCCCAGTGCAACATTGATGAGCTGAAGAAGGAGATGAACATGAACTTTGGAGACTGGCAGCTCTTCAGAGCCACGGTCGGTGTCGGCCCATCCGGTAGCGGTTCTGAACACAGAGCAGGTCGGGGTTTCATGGCTCTCCTTCATTCTGCTGCAGATCCTGGAGATGCGTCATATCGAGAGTCAAGTGCTGCATGAGGAAACCGCCAGCGAGCAAGGCAGCGTTGTCGGTATCCCCACGGAGGTCGGAAGGCGGACCCTGGCGCCGCCTCTCGCCGGAGCCGCCAACGCCGACGCGTCACCGATGTACAGCTTCAATCTGAGCTTTGAGGAGCTGAGCGGCGTGGGTTTGGACGAGGCACAGCGACCCGGAAACATGCCCTGGATGGTGAGTCCTCTCAGAACCGCCCAGCAGAACCATGATGTCAGCTGCTAACTGTTGTTCCACCATTCGTCCACAGGGTGGCGCTCACCGAACGGCCAGCATGACCAGCCTGAACTCGCAGGAGTCCTCCAACGACATCGGCAAGCTCACCGACAAGCAGCAGGCCGAGTATCGCAACGCCTACCAGGAGTACATCGCCCAGATGGCGCAGCTGGAGATGAGCGGAGTCGGGGAGAAGCCCGTCCAACCGCAGCCGGGGCAGTTCATGACATCATCAGCGGGGGACAAGAGCAAGGACAGCACCGAGCAAGATGGACGAAAGTCCTTCAACAAGAGAAGCAACACCAAAGTACCAGCCGACAACACCGACTTCACCTCCAGTGGCGACGCTCTGGATCCGATCACCGAAGAGGATGAGAAGGGCGGCTCCTCAAAGTCGCTGCTGACCCGCAAGCTATCGGCCGAGAGAGGCGGGCTGTTCCAGGGCGCCGGCGACCTGAAAGTGAAGGCCAGTAGTGGCAGTCTGCGCTACCAGAAGCTGACTAGTGACGACGAGGAGTCCGAAGAGTCCGACAACCCCCTCCTGCCGAAAGACGGCAAGAAGCCGGTCGATCCCAAGCTGCCCGGCGGGTCACTGGCGCTGAAGGGGAAGGATTACCTTTCAGACGGCATGTTGGATAAGAAGGATTCGTCTGACTCTGGCGTGCGCTCCAATGAAAGCTCCCCCAACCACTCGCTTCAGGACGAGGAGGCTGACCTGTCGCAGCTGGAGAGGGCCAACTTGATCGAGCTGGACGAGGAGAGCGCTGCCAGGAAGCGCGGCATACCCAGCAGCCTGAGCGGCCTCCAGGACCCGGCCGTGACCCGGATGTCCATCTGCTCCGAAGATCAGTGCAGCCTGCTGGCCAGCAGCCCTGAGGAAAGCTGGACCTCCTCCAGGAGCTACAACCTCAACCGCACGCCCAGCAACGTCACCCTGAACAACAACACCAACGCCCAGCAGGGAAGCCGACCACGCCCGCCCGCTGAAAGCTCCACCTCCTCCAACCAGACCTCCACTGGAGAGGTCATCATCCCTCCGACCTCCACCACCACCAGGCCTGGCCCCAACAACGAGAACGTCCGAGTGGTCCATCTGAAGAGGGGCCTGAAACCCGGTGATCCTCCAGAGATCTGCACCGTGTCCTCTGACACCGTCACCTTCGGCGAGGAGCGCGAGAGCATCCTGTGACCGCATGAGGAAGACGGAGAGCCAACTTCTGTAGTTGCATGATTTGTAGTGTCGTAAACAATCTGCTGCATGTTATTGTGATGTTCTCGTCTGTAGGAACCAACTCCTGTCTTCAAGAGTCGGAGTCCTCAACCACTCTATTTTAATGTATCTTTAGCTCCAGGTTCTTCAGGAACCTGTGAATGAACCAGGACCGGGGTCTTCAGCGTCAGGGCACCATTGAGTAAAACGTTATTTGTGCTAACCCTACAGCACTAATCACAAGTATTAGTTCAGCAACCACTAAAGAGCAATGCCAGCACAGTATTTAATGAAAGCTAATGCTAAAGCACAAGCTTCAACCATGTTGTCAGTGACACATGCTCCAGCATACACTGACATTACTCAGATGTCAAACTTTATTCAACTGAAACAACAAAATAGCCAAGTAAATTATGGAAACCTAGGTATTCTTAAAGTCAGCCAAAAATGCTAAAGCGTTTACTCCTCCTGTTGGTGCATTAGCGGAAGTGTTCCTCACTTTAGTTTACATTTGGGAGCTACAGCGTCATGCTAGGCCGAGTTAAACATAAAACATGTCATATTACTATTACACTCAATGCAAATTCTTTATATCACTTTTTATTTTAAACAGAAGTTTTAACACCATTATGACAGGCTAATAATACCACTGAAGACATCATTTTATGCCTGTAGCATCATGAATCAAGCTGGTGCTATCCCCGCTAACGGTTTTAGCAGTTAGGTGCTAAGCTAGCGGGACAACTAGCATGTTAGCACCAAAAATGCTAACACAGTAGAACGGTTATTTCACTCTTAAAACTTAGTGTTAATAAAGCCTAGTTAACAAATGTTGCATGATAAACACTTTATTGAAATCATCGCCGTGTCGTTGGTGGACATTAGCTACATTTAGTTAAATATAAGACGGAAACTTTACTATTTGTGCATTTTATCGGTGAGGCCTGTCTACTGCCACCTTGTGGTGTAACTCGGTACTACACTCCAGTACTTTCACCCCCTGGTTATGTTAAGCGACCAGTAAAACCAGCGGTCACACCTTCTTCATATGTGTCGCATCATGTTGTACCAGTTTGTTAATGTTGTTTCCGTCCCTTTAGGACTAACGTTGGAACCTGTGACTTTAGCCTCAGAACCGTCGCTGTGCCGTAGATCGTGTTTTAGTGTCGTGTTTAAGTGAAATAGTTTGTGCTGAAAGTTTTGCTGCTTTGCTCTGAGTTTGGTGGGTCGATGTTTGTTAAGCTGCTTCCTGGTAAAATAAATGGACTCGATGTAAAACGTGTGGTTGTTCCGGTCAGATCTGCTTTTATTCTGAAAAACCTTCAAGTTTTTAAAAAGCAGGAATCATGCGGATTTGATCAGGTTTGAATCAGCGGTGGAAAAACATTTTAGATTCTTCTAAAAATCTGGCTTTCTCGAAAAGAGTCTTAAAATGATTAAAACTGTAAAGTATACCTATCAAACTTCCTGTATAAGCTGTCCCTTCAGAATAAAAGCCAGACTGATGAATAAACAGGCTATTTGATCTGTGTTGTTTTGTATGTGACGTCAGAAAAACACTCAATAAAACCTGGATGTTGAACATTTATGCTGCTTCCGGCTGTTTTGATGATGTTTTAATTTCACATGAAAAATTGTGAACCTGCATAAAAAATGTGACGTCTGTAGTTTAGAGGTTGACAGAACTTAAGCTAATAAATATTAAACCTCATGAAAATAATCAGACGGTTAGTTTTTCTACATCCATCCAGAAAACAGTTTCTATATCTGGGAAGATAAAGTCTGTTTGCCACCTGCAGCAGGTGATGCCCTGAGCAGACTCTGCTGCGTCATGCTTTGCATGTTTGAGCCGCTGGATCAGAGGAGCTGCTGCAGCCGGAGACAAGCTGCTGCAGCCGGAGACAAGCTGCTGCAGCCGGAGACATGCTGCTGCAGCCGGAGACATGCTGCTGCAGCCGGAGACAAGCTGCTGCAGCCGGAGACATGCTGCTGCAGCCGGAGACATGCTGCTGCAGCCGGAGACAAGCTGCTGCAGCCGGAGACAAGTTGCTGCAGCCGGAGACATGCTGCTGCAGCCGGAGACATGCTGCTGCAGCCGGAGACATGCTGCTGCAGCCGGAGACAAGCTGCTGCAGCCGGAGACAAGCTGCTGCAGCCGGAGACAAGCTGCTGCAGCCGGAGACATGCTGCTGCAGCCGGAGACAAGCCGCTGCAGCCTTGCGCTGCATTTTCTCTCTTCATGGCTCCCAGTTTATAAAATGTGTGCAAACAAAACTGCGGTGGAACTTTTTCAGAGTTTTTGTTTAGTTTTTGTTTTGCGGAGAACTGCTAATCATTTACCAAAAAAACATACAGAATTTTCTTTTTTGTGATTTTAAAATATTTAATTAATCCAACCTTGCTTATTATTCTGTTAAAAATATAAACATGAAAAATCTCATTTGATCAGTTTATTCATATTTTTAGTGATATTGTGAAGTATTAATTATGCTTAAATTGTTTAATCCGTGTGTTTTTTAACTGCTGTTAAATAAATAAAGATAACAGATTATCTAAATCAGTGTATTTTCTGTAATTGCCTCAAAGTAACAGTTCGTGTCCAGCAGGCGGCGCCAGAGACCGACCAGCTTTAAAAGCAGTTAGTAGATAATCTAAAAGCTTTTAATATTTGTTTGTTATTTCTAAACAAAATCATGTTATTTTTATGTTCTTTAGTTTAGTTTTAGAAAAAGTGTGAGAAGCAAATGCAACTAAAGAATTTCTGGGTCGATGCTCTGATGAGCAAAATGTTGGATAAACGTTTGGAAATGGCTCAGAGTTCAGATTGGAGTCGCCAACCGTGAGAGGAACTTCAGGGCTCTGAAAACAAACTGAACCAGCTCCACACAGAGGCGACGTCTCACGGCGTCCTGCCGCCGATAACAGCCAAAATATGAAAATATCTGCGGGATGAAGCAGCTGACCTGGACTCGAACCTGCAACCCAGGAGGAAACGCTGCAGCAGAAAACAGACTGAGGTGGGAAAACTTTTTGCCCCCTCAGAGTTTCACTCTGTTTCTGCAGAAGCAGAAGAAAAAGCTCCAAACCAAACTGATGCTGTGAAAACTCTGGTTCTTCCTCACACTGAAAAAACTGAAAGCAGCTCCAACTTTAACAACACAGTCATTTAATGAAGTTTATAAAACTTGATCTATTTACATGTTTCACCTTAACTTTCTAATAAAATAGTTTTTAGCATCACTATGGACAAACGGCTGACTTTTCAGAAAATATTTCATGATGTTTCCTGTTTTACGGTCAAAACTAGAATTTCTGCAGATTTCCTCACAGAGGAGCCGTTCCTGCTGCAGGTTTCAATGTTTGTTCTGCAGGTAAAAAGTTTCAGCATCATTTTTTAATCCCCTCTGACCTCGGTGTGAACCCGACTCCCCGTTACCCAGAATGCCCTGGAGTTGGTCTCAATTATCCTGAGCAGAATCCCAGATTTATCAGGCTGGAGTCCATCCAGCTGAGCCGCTGCTGCCTTTGATCCGCTGCCAAACATCTGATCAGAGAGCAGCAGAGATGGAGAAGCGAGCGGATCGCTCCAGTGTTTCCTCTGATATGAGTCTGATTGCTGTGAGAGTCTCTGCCCTGCAACCCGGATGCTCTGTATGTAGGAACCAAACCTTTGGAGCGTTGCTCCAACTCTCCAGACGTCCTGAAGGAAAACCTCTAAGGCCTGGTTTTCACTTTTCTTGTAAGTGAATCAAAATGTGCTTCATGAAGTTTAGTTCAGTTCCGCCCAGAAGAAACGACTCCTGAGTCTCGTGGAGTTTAAGGACAAAGTTCTGGATAAAAATCATGACGTTTAAATTAAGGGACACAAAACGTCCAAAACAAGTCTGCTACTTTGCCTTTTGACTTTATTCCCTTTTCTACTCGTGGTGCTCCTGTTTATTTCAGAACCAAATCAAACTGACCATTCAGTTTTCCACATGACCTTGGAAGAAATGATTAGTGATTTCTTTTTTTGGTCTCCAAAGACAAAAAGCAAAGCTCTAAAACACATGGATGCTACAAAGAGAAGAAGATGGGATCATGTTCCAAGAGCCGGATCAAAACTACATAAAGGTTTCATGAAAAAACCATCCAACCAACCAACAACCAACCAACCAACCAACCAACCAAACGACCGACCAAACGACCGACCAACCAACCAACCAACCAACCAACCAACCAACCAACCAACCGACCGACCAACTACCCAGGTTACCAATGAACTAAATGCCTATAAAGAACAAGTCAAGCCATTATCACAATGATAAAAATTCCAGTTTTTCAGAAACGGATCAATGTCCTGAAAAAGGTTTTACTGAACATTTAAGATCCAAACCAGATCTTAAAAGTTTTTGAAAACAGAAACTTCAGAATGGATGAATAATTTTTAAACAGCAGGAAACTAGCAGGATGTTTTCTGAGAGGGTTTGTTTCCTTGGAGTTGGTGAGTTTAGCTCCTCTGTCTCAGTGATTACTGACTCCAACAGGACGGTTTAATCAAATCCACATGAGTTTAGAAATCTACACCTTCCTCTGTTTCTGCTGGAGCTGAAGACGACAAACCAGCTGGTTGGGAGCAGATCAGGTTTGAAACTTTTTCTCTAAAGAAACTTTAATTGTTTAATCTTCCAGGGTTTCATCATTTTATCTCACTAGAATAAGAGTTGATGAAAGTTTGGGTTTAAAAACAAAGAATATTCAAAGGTTTCTGGTTTGAATCTGCTGTTGTTTGCTTTACGTTTGGCTGCAGCAGAACCAGAGGAAATAATCTCTGCACAAACACCCAGAGCAGGAAGCTGACTGCTGGTGGGAGTGTGGATGGTTTCCAGAACAGCTCCATTAACACCCATCTGGTAAAAATACAATCAGCAGGACCAGGCGGGTCCGGACCAGGCGGGTCCGGCCCACATCGGGACGTTTTCCCTCATTCCTCATGACAAACCTTTTCTGATGAAGACGTCGTCACACCTCTGCAGGACTGGCTCACTTTAAACCATTTCCTGCCACCGCTCGGCTCTGGTGTACTGGGAGAATTGGTTCACACACACTGGAAACATCAGACGGGGTCAGACAGGGCCAAGCGCCGGCTTCCTGCCCCCTCTGAGTTCCCCCCGTTCCCAATTCCTGCGCCGGCTGCAGTGTGCTGGTTTACCACTGAGGACAGCTCGTCTCGTTCTGCCAGGTTGGGATCCAGATTTAGGTTCAAAAGCTCCACAAACCTTTGATTCTCCAACTATTCCAACCAGTTCTGGCAAAAACATCAGATCATCGAGGTGGAATAACGCAAATAAAAACATGAAAGCAAAGAGGAACCAAACTAGAACCAATCAGAAACATGAAGCAAAAGCAGCTTGGAGACTCAGAGTTCAGCCTTTCAGTCCCGTTCTTTCCATTATTAACCCAAATGACCCGGGATTATAAAACTATTCCATCCTTATGATGTTATTCCTCATCAGAAACAATCTGGAGTTTTGCCTCAATTTTTCTAGACTTGTTTAATCTCCATGGCAACCATTCAATTGTATTTTAAAACGCTTGGAGAGAAACTGACCTTGAACTAAACTTCTGTCCATTTTCTCAGATCCAGAGAAACTCAGAGTTTCTCAGTGAATTTATTGAATAAGTGGTAGAAACTGAACTGTGATGCAGGTTTTCTGAAGCTTCACTCAGTGAAACGGTTTCAGTAAAAATGTCCAACGATCCCTTCTGAGGCTGCTACCCCGCGACCCGATGGATGGATGGATGGATGGATGGATGGATGATGGATGGATGGATGATGGATGGATGGATGGATGGATGATGGATGGATGGATGGATGATGGATGGATGGATGGATGGATGGATAGATGATGGATGGATGATGGATGGATGGATGGATGGATGGATGGATGGATGGATGGATGGATGGATGGATGGATGGATGGATGGATGGATGGATGGACGGATGATGGATGGATGGATGGATGGATGGATGGATGGGCGGATGGATGGATGGATGGATGGATGGATGATGGATGGATGGATGGATGATGGATGGATGGATGGATGGATGGATGGATGGATGGATGGATGGATGGATGGACGGGCGGATGATGGATGGATGGATGGGCGGATGGATGGATGGATGGATGGATGATGGATGGATGGATGGATGATGATGGATGGATGGATGGATGATGGATGGATGGATGGATGGATGGATGGATGGATGGATGGATGGATGGACGGATGATGGATGGATGGATGGATGGATGATGGATGGATGGATGGATGGATGGATGGATGATGGATGAATGATGGATGGATTGATGGACGGACGGATGATGGACGGATGATGGATGGATGGATGGATGATGGATGGATGGATGATGGATGGATGGATGGATGGATGGATGGATGATGGATGGACGGACGGATGATGGATGATGGATGGATGGATGATGGACGAATGATGGATGGATGGATGGATGATGGATGGACGGACGGATGATGGATGATGGATGGATGATGTATGGATGGATGGATGGATGATGGATGATGGATGGATGGATGGATGGATGGATGGATGGATGGATGGATGGATGGACGGACGGATGATGGATGGATGGATGGATGGATGATGGACGGATGATGGATGGATGGATGATGGATGGATGGACGGACGGATGATGGATGATGGATGGATGGATGGATGGATGGACGGACGGACGGACGGATGATGGATGGATGGATGGATGGATGATGGATGGATGGATGGATGGATGGATGATAGATGGATGGATGAATGGATGGACGGACGGACGGATGATGGATGGATGGATGATGGATGGATGGATGGATGGATGGATGGATGGATGGATGGATGGACGGACGGACGGATGGATGGACGGATGATGGATGATGGATGGATGGATGATGGATGGATGGATGGATGGATGGATGGATGGATGGATGGATGGATGGATGGATGGATGATGGATGGATGGATGGACGGACGGACGGATGGATGGACGGATGGACAGATGGATGGATGGACAGATGGATGGACGGATGGATGTCCAACGATCTGCTAATGGCAGCTGATGAGGACAGACATTAACATGTTGGTCCTGTTGGGTCTCAGGGTGACCTTGTCAACAGAACCGGTTCTCTTCTGAGGACATTTTATGTGAAGACAGGCAGGTTCTTGGGGTTCCACAAGGCTCAGCTCTCGTCCCACTATTATTGTCATTTATGGTCTATGCTGATAATATCCAACTGTATCTCTCATGTAAAGCACAGCAGGTGGACAGGTTGTCCATCCAGTGAAGATAATTTTCTGATTTTAACAGATCAAGACTTTGATTACATTAATAGTCCAGTAGATTCGGACCGATTAGGAACCAAAACCTCCAGCTGCTGTGGTTCTCTTTCTTTGCTCGGAGCCAAATCAACCAACCTGTTTCCCTCCTGGCCTGTGGGGGCGCTGCACCAGAAAACAACACAAAAAGAGATACTGGGAACAAGACCAGGAGCCATTTCTCCCCTAGCGCTAGGCTAGCATGTTTGTGTTGGTTGCTTTTACCCAGAATCCCCTGTGCTGTAGTCCACTTCCTGCTTTTGGAGCGGTGTCCGGTCCACTTGGCGTTCACATTCAAACCGAACCAGAGTTCACTTCAGCTGAACCCAGACCCAGGGTTGGAGGACCAGAGGTCGATTAAAGGGCTACTATTAAAGCTACAGTATGAAGTTTACATAAAAAATATTTTTTCACATATTTGTTGAAATTGTCACTACATTGTGACATATGAGACAGATAATCCACTGCCTTCTCCCTGTGCAAACTAGAAACAACCAATCAGAACCAGGAGGACGGTCTTAGCGCTGTCAATCATGCCTGTGTTCTCCCCATTAGCATAGCCTGGTGTGAATGCTAGGGCTAGTTAGCATGGCCAGTGGATAAATGTTTTTTCTGTAACGGTAAGTTGTTTTTTCTGCCATTAACAGATTTAGCAGCATGTACATGGGAATGATTGTCAGCACTAAGACCTTCCTCCTGGTTTTGATTGGGAAGTTGTGCGTCTGTCCGTCTCGGATCAGCAGCCTGACCCGACAGAGTTCATGTTAGTGTGGATCGTTCTGCTGCTGATCAGAACCAGACCCGGACCGGGCCGGACTGGACCGGGCCGATGATACTGGCTGATACCTGGTGTCAGGTGATATTTCTAATGTGGTTTCTGTTCTGTGACCTCACCGCCGTCCAACACTGGCGCTTTTGTCTGCGGCTGGAAGTAAAAAGAGTCCTTCTGTCATCGAGGCCTTAAAGAGGCTTTTAAACGGATCCAGAACCGAGTCATATTGACCCGTCAGTCACACTGAGCGGTTTCACTGCAGCTCATGATGAACACATTGTGTCTCTGACTGATCTTTAACCTTAAAACTCGTCTTGCTGAAAGCCTCACGGCATCTCCACCCTGAGGGAGCAGGCCTGAGTTTACAGGCTAATATTTAATATTTAGTTTATTTACAAGCTAAAATTTAATATTTAGTTTATTTACAGGCTAAAATTTAATATTTAGTTTATTTACAAGCTAAAATTTAATATTTAGTTTATTTACAGGCTAAAATTTAATATTTAGTTTATTTACAGGCTAATATTTAGCCTGTAAACTAAATATTTAGTTTGCTAAATATACATAATTGGTTTGGAGCTTGCTAATAAATATTTAGTTTTAAACTGACATAATGAATAAAGGGTTAAACTTTGACTTTTTCCTCCTATGATGGGCTGAATAACCCAAATTCTTGCTGTTGTTTCTTTAACTTCACAACAGAACCGTTTAAACTCCCAGATCTGGACGGCAGCCAGAGGTTTTTTACTGAGCGTTTAGAAACGCTGCCTGTTAACAGCAGCGCTCATAAACAGAGACGTCTGTTTGCTGGAGTCATGAGACCCGAACGGCTAAAAGACACTCAGAAACTAAACCCACAGATGTGACTGGCTCTCCTCCTCTTCCTCTGATGAAGGCCCATCCCTCCAGTTAATCAGCTGCAGTTGTGTAAACAGTTTGACTTCACAGTCAGGACCCCAACGCTTTGGACCGCAGCAACTGTGCATGCGGCTGCGGCGGCTCCTGCATTGCAGAACCTGACAGGAGACGAAGCTCCAGCTGGAAAACAAATAAAACCAAGAACTAAAAACGTCAAATCAAATGTTTGTTCTGCTTTTTCAGCCTCAGACGTCCAGAAACACCTTCTGATTTTTACTAATGTACTGAGGTTCTGCTTCCTACAGTGGGTTAAAGGTCAGAGGTCACTGTTGAATCATAAACAGATTTTGGACATAAACAGGATTTATCTGCCTTTTGAGTTGACCTGGTTTAAAACTTTTGCACAGAGTCAACTAAAATCAGGAACACAAGAAGAGAGAAGGAAGAAATCAGCTGATTAATTTAAACTCAAAGTTCATTTATTTCTTTACTTTCCAACTGTTTGACTTATTTTAGTGAATTTCTGAGGATTTAAAACCCACATTTTAAATTTCCCTCAAATCAATAAGTTATAAAACAGGAGCTTCACAGCACTGAAGCCACTTTTATTAATGGAAAGTTTAGTGGAAAGAAAAAGGTACACAGGCACTTTGACGAATGCTAGAATATATCATGTAATAAATAATTTAGGAACAGATTTGTTGAAATAAATCAAGTTTTGGATTTTTAGAGCTTCATCAATCCTGATTGGTTCGATTTATATGAATGAAGTTAAAAAAAATGGAAAAGAAAAATCTGACTAAACATGTTGCTGTTAACGGTTCAGTTTGAATTTATGGATTTTTTTTCCTGGAATGAGTCAAAATCTGCAAGAGTAATTCCTCTAATAATTTTACAATATGACTAATGGTTGACAGATTATTGAAAAAGGCTGATTAATATGTAAACATTTGCAACAGATGAATTGAAACCATCAAATGTGACTTAACAGATTTTTGTCAAGTTTAGTTCTGAGTTTGTTTTGACCAATTCTGACCTGCAGGAGTTTCACTTTATATTCCCAGTGATCAGCCAATCAGAGCCCAGAAGGATCAATAATGAGATGATCTGATTCAGTTCCAGCTGATTTATTCAGACATACAGACTTTATGATAAAGGACAAGTTCACACAGTTTCCCTTCTGCTACAAAACACCAGGACGGCCCTTTATGTTCATTTCTTTCATATTGCACAAAAATAATGAGCAACAAAACAGACATGTGCTGCTGATGAAGTGATACAAAAATAATTAAAATAAGCAACAGAAACTCCAGCTTTTCCTCCATCTTTATAACCAGTCACACAAACTTGCTAAACTTTAATCTATTTATACACAACATTTACACTCTGACCAGTACTCCCAGTACTGCTCCCAGTACACCTCCATCTGCTTTAAAACGACTGCAAGGCATTAAATCAAGGCAGAACCGGAACCAACAGTTTTCAGGAAAAACAAACCCAGGAGTGAACAAGTGCCTGACATTCCCTCTGAATGTACAAAAATATGCCTGAAAATAGTCATTTTATTATTATTATTCTGAACTCTTTAAAAAGGTGAGGTATGTTTGGTTATGCAAATATCAAAAGGTTTCCTAGTTCGGTTCTGGTTCTTTTTAAAGTTGCTGCAAAAGTATCCGACGTTAAAAAACACCTGAAGTCCTACAGTTCTGGTTCTGATGGGTCTGAGTGAGACTGCATAGTCCGGGAAATGGGTCGGACCTGAGACGGAAAATTAATTCATAAAACCCTGTTGGAGAGTACCGAGTCCAGGTCGGGAGCTGCTGGGGAGAAGCAAAGCTCCGAAACCGGTACCGAGTCCGGCGGCCACGCGTCCAGCGGCCACGCCCCCTTTGCCGCGACGCTCCACGATCAGCACCGGATCCGAACCCCGGCTCCGAACCCCGGCTCCGGCCGGTCAGTACGTGAAGACCAGGTCCGAGAAGTCCAGCCAGTCGCCCGCGATCATCTCGCTGAGCTCCGGGGTGCAATAATCCGGGAACTCGAAGTGGGAGCCCAGGCTGCCCTCGCTGCCGCAGGAGTCCAGGTCTTTGTCCACCAGGGACAGGCTGAGGTTCCCGGCCGCCGCGCTGCAGGACGAGGCCCAGGGGTCGCCCAGGAAGCCCAGCGGCAGGTCGGCCCGCTCCGCCGGCAGGTCGTCCAGGTCCTCCCCGCAGCAGGAGGACGTGGAGCCGGAGCGGGAGGAGGATGCGGGGGACAGGGAGGCCGGGTAGGCGGAGGCCGCGCCGCCCTGCCGGGTGATGTTCTTGAAGCTGTAGAAGAGCCGGCCGGAGGACTCGAACTGCGGCTCGGACGGGATCTTGGCCAGGCGGAACCGGGACGGTTCCTCCTCCTCCTCTTCCTCCTCCACTTTGAACTCTTCCTCAGAGTCTTCATCATCATCATCATCGTCATCATCATCCTCCTCGTCGTCGGTAAACTCCCGTTTGACGGTCTTGAAGCCGGCGCTCAGCATGTACCGGTACCGGTGGTCCGGCGGCGGCAGGTGGCCGCCCCCGCGGCCGGATGCGGCCGCCGCCTTCCCGGCCTTCAGTTTGGACAGTTTCTTGGCGGCTGCGGGGTTTTTGCTCACCGGCCTCACGGTGCTCTTCACCGGAGACTGGGCGGATGGCTTCCCCGCCGGGAACGCGCAGCCCTCGGTCTTGGGCTTTTTCTTGGGCCGGTACTTGTAGTCCGGGTAGTCGGCCATGTGCTGCAGCCGCAGCCGCTCCGCCTCCCGGATGAACGGGATCTTCTCCGTGTCCTTCAACATCTTCCAGCGCTTCCCGAGCCGCTTGGAGATCTCCGCGTTGTGCATGTCCGGACTCTGCTCCATGATCTTCCTCCGCTCGATCTTGGACCAGACCATGAAGGCGTTCATGGGCCGCTTTATGTGACCCGACGCCGTTTTGCACCAGTCCGGCTTCAGCGGCACGACGCTGCAGGCCGAAGCCGCCAGCAGCTCACCCTCCTCGGTGTCCGTCGCCTCGCGGGACTCCTTGGTGGTTCCCGCTCCAGGGTGTTCCCTGTGCTGGACCATGGTCCCAGACTGTTGCCGTCCGCCGCAGGAGACTCTGGTGATCCAGGAGAAACGCTTTTCCTGCTCCTTTCTCTCTGTTTTAACTTGGTTTCCCCGCTCCCAGCCGCGACGCTCCGCTCACACCAGCAGCATCTCTCCGTCTGCTCCGACGCTCAAACCGGCGTCTCATTAACAAGCTGCTCATGCGCACCACGCTTCCTGCCCCGACCAATCACAGCGCGTAGAGGTCCAAACTTTCCCGCCTCCAGACTGCTGCCAGCCAATCAGAGCTTAAAGTCAGCTCCACGTCAACTCCCACCGGCG
Organism: Poeciliopsis prolifica; assembly: GCF_027474105.1. Lineage (NCBI taxonomy): Eukaryota > Metazoa > Chordata > Actinopteri > Cyprinodontiformes > Poeciliidae > Poeciliopsis > Poeciliopsis prolifica. The sequence continues at coordinate 213,629 of NW_026562486.1, forward strand.
ACTGTCCGTTATTTTAATCTCATTTAAATTGATAACTGAAGCTGTCGATGTTTAATGAGTTTTTATTGGTGTTCAGGGACACAAAAATCACGTAATCAATATTTATTCAGCCTGTAGATCATCAGGACTCTGTCTGGTAATCAGGGATGTATCATTAAACACCTACTTACTGTTTCAGCAACAACAGTAATAATAACATATTCAAATGATAATGATGCACTTTTGATCATGGTGCAGTACTACAAAACAGTGGTAATAAAATCTTCCTGTATTCAACAGAAAACTCAAGTATTAATGGCAGCTAACATCTCTGCAGAACCCACACATACTGGACACAAACTGTTTAGACTTTTACCTTTAGGTTGGTGCAACAGACCAGTTTATTTCCCATGTCTGACTCTGATGAATATTGACTCATATGGCTCTACTTTTTAACTCAATCTTCTCCTTCTGATAATTTTAGGGACACCAGGTTATCAGAACCATAATTTTATGAGATATTCCTGCTGGGTGGTGTCAAATAAATCACTCCAGCAGAGACTCCAACTTCAACCTGGGATATTCACTATATGTTAATATTTAGCTTGTAGGTCAATATTTATCCATAATTTTGCATGTTAGCTAAATGTTGTTAGCTTGAGTTGGTGCTAAATATTTAGCTTTCTAACTAAGTATTTAGCATCAAAAAGGTATAGCTCTGACCTAAATATTCAGTTTCAAAGTATGTTTTTAGTTTGCGAACTAAATATTTAGCCCCAAGCTGAATGCTTAGTTGTTGGAAGTTAAACATTTAGTTTGAAGCTAAGTATGTAATGTGAGGCTATATTATAGCTAGCTTCAAACTATAACATTAGCACCTTGTTTTTAGGGCTAATATTTAGTTTATAACTTACTGTGGCTAAATATTTGGTTGGTTTGAAGCTAAATATTTATTTTGAGTTTGCAGTTTAGCTAGCTAGTATTTAGCTTCAACCTAAATCTTTACCTCCACAGTAGATATTTTGTTTTATGAATTTGCTGTTTTTAGTCTTTTTAAATGGAATTCATGAATTGAAGTCACTGACTCGTCTTCAAGCTGAAACATCAAAACCTGCTGGACAAAAGATCATCCTCCAACACTCTTTAGCTTGCTAAATAAATATGTAGCTGTTACATTTACAAATGAATGAATACCAGAGTGAAAATATTACTTTGAAAAACTAACCCTTATTTTCCCTTTTATGACAAATAATAATCCAGATATTGTTGTTAATTATTCACTGTTGGAGCCCAGAATGGCACCACTGACACTAATCAAACCATCTGTTCTTATTTTGTATGAACGTTGAGTGCAAAACAGAATCAGTCACGTCACCTGGCGGCCATTTTGAAACGGGATGTTTTTTCTGTGGAATGAGAGAAAATTTGCAGTTTGATTGGAAGTTGTTAATCAGGCTTTTAACGTGAAGTAAAGTGCAGCTGCTGAGACAATCAGAGCTGTCAGTGGACCATTGATCAGCCCAGTGTCTGTGTCAGCAGCCATTTACATACATGAGCCGAGCCCTTACACTGGAATGCAGCTGTTGTTGTGGGAGCCCTCAGAGGTCAGAGGTCAAACTGCTGCAGAGGTGAGAACAGTTCAGGTGGAAACAGGAAGCAGCAAAACGTGGTCTGCAGATTGATGATGTGGTTGCTGTGGTAACAGAGTGCTGAGAGCTGATTGGCTGATGGGATTGATTAGAATTGGAGTAAGAAAAATGTTTGATCATGTCAGAATTTTCAAAGTAAAACTGGAAAAGTTTCATAATAAAAGCATGTTAACTTTTTATGTTCTCTGTAACTTAATTTTTTTGATAATACATTAAAATAAGAAACCAAAATTAATGTTCTTATTTGATTTTGCTGATCAGCAGCAAAATGGAGAATCCATCTGCTGCTGATCAGATCCATTAAAGGGAGACTGTTATGAAAAACAAACTTTTAAACAAACTTTTAAAATGTTTTTCTCTCATCTTAAGCAAACCTGGTTGATTTTATTCTTCCATGCATGTTTGAGAAATCCTTTAATGTCCACGGCAACCACTCAGCTGTGCAAAGCGCCTGGGTAGCCCCGCCTTCGAAGTGCAGCTCTGGCCCGACTCAGCTCCTTCAGACTAGCCAGCAACAATTAGCAAACACCTGGTGGAACTGCTGAGCTCATTATAGGAGCTGATTCTCAGTGTTAAAACGTGTTAGAGGGATAATGGAAGAGCCATGTTGTGATGACTTCATGAAGGCAGCGTTTCAGAAAGAGCAGGAGCTTCTTAAAGAGACAGAGACCCAAATTCAAGGTGTTAAATTACAATGTCATATTTCTTTTAAGACATATTTGATAGTTATGACATTTTCTAACAAATGAGGGTAAACTAGTTACATGATTGGCTATAAAATGGCATAAAGTGGATGGAAAACACATAATGCTGGTCCTTCAGGAGCTGCAGCAGACGCGTCACACGGGTCTACTCCAAACCCGCTGAGCATCTTACTTTGCATCAGTATGGAGGTTTGGATCGTTAAGGAGGGTCGACGCATTGCACAACAGAACCGCTGTATCAGAACCGTTCAGATGGTTCAGTCCCAACATGAACAACTTCACCTTCGTTTCAACGCTAGAAGCTTTAAATCTTCACTGCAACAGCAAAAAGTCTCTGAAAACTGACAAAATAACCGATGAAATCAATAACTAATGATCCATTTATTTAGTTTAGTTGCTTCTTATACTTATATCTATATTAATTGTTTTTAGTTTCCTTGTTTTCTGGTTATTGTTTGCATTGATTTTTGTATTTTTTTTGTCAAAATTTGAGTATTTAAGTCATTTTAACCATGTTTGTATGGTTTTTGGTTTTATCAAGACAAACTGAGTGTTTTACAGAAATATAAATAGTTAGCAAACATTGTACAAATCAAATAAACTAAACTGAAGTAAATGAATAGTACAAGCCAAATGAAGCATTTGTTTTAATTCACTTTACTTTGGAAGCTTTAAATTAATAATTTATGACTTTCTGTTTACATGTTGTTTTGTTCTGTTTACAACAATTATGACGCGACACAGACTTCCTATTTATTTCAGCCACTCTTCAACATGGGAAATGTCAGAGAACATGTTATTCAATTAGAAAGAACACAGCTTGACAAATCTACATTTTCAAAACGTAGTAAATATTTCTTTAAGAATCAAGTGGAGAAAATGCACTTATTGTTTTAAATTCCAGTTATAAACATGATCAGTAAAATGTTGCATAGCAACATCTGAAGGCCACATTGTGAGATTTGGTTGACAAACATGTTTATCAATGATAAGCTGAGACTTTTTGCACATGAAGAGTGAAAATCAAACCAGAATTTAACAGGAAAGCATCAAATCAAACCAGAGGAGCTGAATTATTTTCTTGTTTGGGAGCGAAAGCTGATTTATCTCCTTCCAGTAGCAGACTGGGAGAGCTGGGGGCTGATTGGTGGTGGAGGTGGTTCTGTTGGGGGTTCTGTTGGGGGTTCTGTTGGGGGTTCTGTTGGGGGTTGGGCCGGCCTGATGGATGCGTCTCCTCCATCGGGAGAAGCAGAACAACTGGGTTACCGTGACAACCAATTATGGGAGGGGGGGTTGGTGTAACCTTGGATTTATGTTGCCATGGTAACGGGACCCATCATGCATTATGGATGGTTCATTGAAATTCAGCTGCAAGATGGCGGGTGGGGGGTCCACACTGTCTGCATGTGGGTTTTACCGTATATTAATGCGCATACAGAACATATCAGAATGACTTTTATTTTCATCTACATCTATTATTGAGTCAATAAACGGTTAATATTGAACACAGCTTACATACAATTTCATTTTTTCTGTGAAACTAAATTATTATTTTGAACTGATGATTCATATTTGACCTGCTGGGCATAACTGGTAAACAGAGCAGGAAACTAAGAGAGGAAAATATGTTTAAACTCTCCAGGAAAGAGAATTTCTCATTTGTTAGTCGATGCAGGGGTCAGAGGTCAGAGATGTTGGTTAAACTAACAAACGTTTGTGAAAGGAAACCAAAAACATTTTATCCATCAGCTAATTTGCTTCTATGGTAATAAAATTTAGCAACATTATGCAGCAAATCATTTACTTTAGGGATATGAATTCAGATAAATTGGCTAATTTATTTTTTCTGTGTGAAAAAATATGCCACTATATGTGAAAATTCAATTTTAAAATACTTTATTTTACCCAATGTTAAATTAAATATTGTGATAATACTCAATATCATCACAGTAATATATTATTAGATTGTTGTGGACGGTAATGCTTTGGCCAGGAAGGAGCTCCAGTAGCAGTCAGTCCTGCAACAAATCAGAAGAGGCCTCTGACTGAAGACTGCTTAGCCATGATGTCATGCTAACCCCAGGAAGCTGCTAATCCACACCTTTCGCTTTTGCTCCTCCTCTTAAAATCTGTATTTGGTGAGGTCAGAAAGATGCTGGAGTAGGGGATGTGATCTTTATTTGAGATGCTGATCAGCAGCTTGTAAAAACTAAATATTGTTGCCATGGTTATGCATCATAATCAGTGGGAGCAGAAAACGTAGGAATGGAAATTTCTAAAGTGAACAAGTCAGAAAGAAAATAACTAATGAATAAATAAATAAACATCATCGAGGCTCAGAGCCATGCAGTGAAATAAAGCTTCTTGACCTCCATGTTGCCATGACACCCGGCTGCCGTCTCCCCTCCTCCATCGTCGGCGGCCCCCCGCGGAGCACCGATCTTTCCTGGGAGCTGCAGCAGAGCTGACCGGCTCTGCTGCAGCTCGGAGGTCATCATGCAGCAAATGATGTGAAGGTCCAGCGCTGCTGGCGCATCACTGATGATCTTCTGCCGGGAAAAATCATTTTACTGGCAACAAATCCAACAAAAACGCTCAGAAACAAACGAAACCTGTTCTATAAGGAAAACCTTGCTGTGTCTGTGAAAAATAGATGTTTTTCATATTTGCGGCCAGACATGCTTTTTCTCAGAATTCTGTCTTTAATCTCAGAATTTTGACTTTTTCTCAGAATTTTGATTTAAACTCAAAATTCTGACTATAAGAGATCAGAGTTTTTTTCAATAGAATATCGAGGCATTGTTTCCATGTAGAACTAGAACTTTTTCATCAATATTAAGGAATAATTTATTTAAAAGCAGCTTCTGTATCTTGCTCCAGTGCTATTTGTTCATTTTGTTGTATTTCAAGTCATTTGCATTGAAACTGGGTGAAAAATGTTGTGATTTCTCCCCAAGATTCTGTTTGCTTGGTTGGAGGTGGAAACACGCCACATATCCATCCCTCATCTCTCGTGTTGTTTTCTAACCTGGATTTAGAAAAATCTATATAACCTCATAATAATCCGGTTTTCCAGAACTGTAACAGCTGCATTTTAAACATTTAGCTCCTTTATATTCAGCCTGCAGCGCGCCACGACGCCCAGCCTCTCTGAGAAGAATCAGAACGGTTTGAAATAAGTCGTTGGCTGCGTTTGAGGCCGGCCCGATGGGCAGTGACATCACTAGGCAGGATCTGTCAAAGCTGCAGCGGCGTCCGCGCCTCCAGACCAGCCTCTGATGGATTCGGCTGTCTGTGTTTAATTCTGCCAACTGGACGCTGCACAATGGAGAGGCATCGCTCTGCTGCGGCCGACCGGCGGCGGCACGGCGAGGTCTCCTGCTGCGAGTGCAACCACCGTGACGACAGAAACAAGGCCCTGATCAGCCGGACCGGGAGACGAGAAGAGCTGGAAATTACAACAGGAGGCGTCGACTTCAGCGTCGAGTGATTGTGAGGATTTACATGTCTTAAAAATAGAAAAACTAAAACAAATGTGTCAGTTTTGGAGTAATTTAGTGTTTATGGAATAAATCAGGATTAACAAAAGAAAAACATTCACAAACTGAAACCATAGCATGGATAGAAAAAGACAGATTAGGGATTAAACCAGCAGCCTTCCAAAACAAAGCAGGTTAAACTGCAGATTACACTGAAAGTAGTAATTCCAGAAATCCTGAATCCTGCCTCTGGAAGCAGCTCAGACTGGATCTGATCTAAACCAGAATGAGACGCCGTAACACTTCAGCTGCTTCATTGCAATAAATGATTATTCATTTCAGACCATTTTCATGTAATATCAGGATAATACAATTTAAATTCTAGTGAACATTTAACACTGGAGCTGGGAGGCATTTTAAATATGTGAAATAAATAAACAAAACAACAAATAACATGAATTATAAAGTAAACAAAACTGTATTTCAAAAACCAGCAAACTGAAACCAAAACAGCAAAATGAAAACATAGAATCATACAAACGGAAATCATTAAGCTGATTTCTATTTATCATGCGATTGATTTATTCTTTATGAGTTTTCAAAGTCGCAGCTGTCTGAGCAATAATGTTGCATTTTATCCGACTTTTTTCTCACTGATGCTTCAGAAATCGCGATTCCTCCTCCAGCTGTGGATCCACAGGACGATGGTTCTGTCACAAACACAGCCGACTAATTACTGAGAGTGGAAGGCGGTATCGGTTCCACCAGCTTTAATCCAATTCCAGTCCAGTTTGGATGGGAGGTGTGAACGCTAATCGACCAGAAAATCAAACTCTGAAACTCTGGTGCGCCTACAAACCAGTTTGGTTGCAGTGAACTCTGCATGTACATGTGAACACCAAGCAGACTACAAGCAGGAAGTAGTCTACAGCGCAGGGCATTCTGGGTAAATACAACCAGCACAAATGTGCTAGCCTAGCGCAAGCGGGAGAAATGGCTCCATGGTTTCAGCAAAAGACAAAAGAGAAATCCTCCAACCACTAAAGTTTGACACCACTCCATTTTTATTTATGCTTTGTGAAGAAAAAATTGTTTTTTGTGTTGTTTTCTTCAGTGGTTGTTGGTGCAGCGCCCCCACAGGCCAGGAGCGGAACATGTTGCTCAAAGGCTTTGGTTGGTTTGACAACGCAGAAACCAAATCACAGCAGGAGTCAAAAATGGAGCAAATGTCACAGTTTTGGTCCCGAATGGAACCGGTTCCATCAGGTGGGAAAACAACCTGCTGTCCTGAAGACACCGACCAGAACGGACGACCCGATCAGGAAATGACACCAAAACGATGTGCTGCTGCTGCTGCAGCTGCTGCTGCGGCTGCTGCTGCAGCTGCTGCTCTGCTGCTGCGGCTGCTGCTCTGCTGCAGCGGCTGCTGCTCTGCTGCTGTTGCTGCTGCCGCTGCTGCTGCCAGAAATCCAAAAACAGCCACAAAGGTATATTTAATGTGAAAGTAGGGCAACTATAAACAGATCCAGGATAGGAGATGAAATCAAGAATCTGACAGGATAAAACTCAAATGTAATGGAGTTACTAAATATACCAAACTCAGAGACAACCAGGGTACAGAGTAAAAAAATTCAACTTTACAAGATAAACAACAGGACAAATCCTAGGACCCAAAATGAGCTGTAAATATTCAGCTGCTGGTGATTATTTCCCTGATTTAAATTTCAGAGCCTGAAGCTGAACCTGAGTTCAGGCTGAGAGGAGCAGCTGGTTTTTCTAAAGACGCAAACTGAGACCAAGCTGCAAGACGCAACTCCCTGCTCCCCCATCACCGGGGGACTCGCCATTGTGGCGAAGACGAGGGGGAAGGGTGACTCTGCATGGGGGAGGGGCAGATGCAGAGGATCCAATCCTCCTCCTCCTCCTCCTCCTCCTCCTCCTCCTCCTCCTCCTCCTCCTCCTACTCTTCCTCCTCCTCCTCCTCTTCGTCAGGATTAGGGAAAGATTTTGGAGCTAGATTATGGTGTAACAAAACGGACCAAAATAAAATAAAATGAAATAAAACATAAAAATAATTATTTTAAATGTGAGGAAATAAAATTATTTACTTAAACAATTCTTATTTCATTTTTAAAATAATTTTGTTCAATACTTTCTCTGTTGAAAACACTGAAATAATAGTTTTAAATATAAAATTAAATGTTCTGTCTGATCTACAAATAGCTTTCAATGCCATAACAAAGCAACAATTTGTAAAAATCAGAAAAACAAAAAGAAAAAAAACAATTTGGAGAAAATGGTGTAAAATAGCCGAATAAACAGAAACAGATGGAAAAACTCATTTTTATTGTTGCATTTTTCATGTGTTCACATGTTTTAAATATATGAGAAACAGATAAATGCTCAGAGAAAACAAATATACAGAACTGGAGACTTTAACTAACCCGCTAACAGCAGAGCTAATTATTCATGTTTCACTTTTGCTAACTTTGGCGCTAAAACATTTAGCTCACTTAGCTTTCTCTAAATTAATTTTCCAAATAAATTCTAAAGCACTAATAAAGTTCAACATCTGTGTTGAAGTTTTGTTCATCGACTGTTAAAAATTCTTCAGTCAGACGTTTATGTTCATGCTCTTATTTTGAAGGTAGTGATAACGGTTTTTGCTGCATTTCCGTTTTTTTTCTCTATTTTTTTGCCATAGAACTTTATTGAGCAGGTGGCAACAGCAAACGAACAAATGAGGTCAACAGAATCCAACACAAACAACCTTAAATAAACAAAAACATGAAAAACTGTTTAGCCGTTTAGCATTAGCTTCCACTAAATACTGTGCTGGTATAGAAATTTAGCGTTAGCTACAACTGGAGCCTATGTTCATGACTAGCGCTTTAGGGTTAGCGCAGCTAACATTTTAGTTAGCAGTGCAATAAAATAATAAAAACAAATATTTTCATAACTTTATGGCCTCCTCTCGTCACATTCTCAATTCTCTTCACTCCTTTTGTTGAACTGTGAATTTCAACAATACAAAACAATTTCAAATATAACCAAAATATTATTTCATAGGGCCAAAAGGAAACAGCAGCCATCAAATTTAATGTGTAGCCAGTGATGCATGATGGGTAATTTATTAAATTTTTTTGTATATATATATATATATATATATATATATATATATATATATATATATTATATATATATATATATATAATATATGGAGCTTATATATATATATATTAATAAAAGATTTCACAAACTTAAAATTGTAGCCGTTATATTCATTCCTAGTTGTTAACTGATGTTATTTTTACCTGTGAAGGTGTCCAGATGGAGGATATCTGGCATTTTCTGTGAATTTACACCGACCGGCCAGTAGGAGGCAGTGTGTGGAGTGAAAGCAGGGTGAAGGGTCTCCAAGTCCAGACCTTCAGATCGACCATCCTGCAACCTTCACATGCATCCCATCAAATGAATGGTTCCAGTCGTTGTTCAGGTGTTTGAGCAGAGATGCATGTAAAGTAGCAGGTCACCAAACCCTGAGGACCAGGAAACATCCACAGTTATATAAAAAAAAAAACCCAAAAACTGGCCATTAAAGCGTAAAAACACTTTAAATTAATCTAACTATCTCAGAAAATGTATATCAGCTGCTTTTATTCTGATCTATTATTGAACAGTTTTACCTTAAAACCAACAATCCATTTTTTATGTTTTTTGTCATTTTTAAAATGTTGTCTGTTGTGTTTAATGAAAATCACATTCAGTTTATTTATGATAAACTCTGAGCTGCTGCATCAAAGCATCATGAACTTGAGTTTTCTTCAAAACATGAACTTCTGTTTTTCTGACAGCAGAAGAAAAATATAAACATTCAGAGCCTGAAACTGTCACAATAACAGGAAACTTGTGATTTTATTCATTGAAAAATGTTCATTCATTTCTTCAATGAACTTCTTGATCTTTCTTAATACCAAACGACGCCAGAAACACAACCTGCTTTAATCCTGGATGAGGCCCTGGTTTAACTCTTGCAGAAAATATTTAGTCTTTTCACTGAAGATCAGCAGTTTTAATTTCCACAAAACAATTTTTTACAGTGTGGACCAAAGGATGATTTCTGGGAAAACTGCAGATAGAAAACAAGAAGTACATTTCCTCCAAAGAAATAAAACATTTTTAGATTCATTGAAAAAAATTTCAGAAAAAAACTTAGAATTTACTAAGCTCCAATAGTTTATTGTTTTCTGCTTTTTACTTTTGGAGCTCAGAAAATTTATTGGGTTTTTTTAGAAAATTTCTAAGATTTATCTGAAAATTTCTCAGGTTTTAGGCAGAAATTTGTTTCTTTGTTTTCTGACTATAATGGTGCTAATACACCATCGTAGATATGAACTGCAGATAATGATTTTAGCACATCTGTGTCTGATTTATAACAATACTGTCGACCATCTGATCAGTTTGGAAAATTACTCTTCAGATCATCAGTCGGTTTTCTGAACAACAGCCTCCAAAAACATGAAGGTGCAAAATTTGTCAAACATTTGTGTCATCAGAAGTTTTTTCCACAGAAGTGTCTCGACACAGAAAACCTGCAAATATTCTCCAGATTCATCAGTTCGCAGCCCAGAGATCAGCGGGATTTCATGAATGCAGCGTGATGCATTCACAAACAGCAGGCAGCGTCTCGCACACAAAAAGCAGACAAGAAAGGAGCCTCTGGAAACAAAACACCCTCCTTCCTCTGACCTGAGCCCCCTGATGAGCCACGACACGCTTTTCTGCTGCCGCTGCTTCAGTTCGGCAGCCGAACCTGCTGAATGAAGACCTGAATGATTCACAGACTGTTTCAGTCACAGAAGAAAAAAGTTGTAAAACTTCAGTAAAACTCTTTCTTTTCATCATAGAAGAAGAAATCTGTTGTTTGAAAGAGAAGCACTTTTGCTTTCCGACCAGGCTAACTACTGTTAGCAATGTAATCCAAAAACAATGTGTGGAGATGAACCACCAGCAAACCAGTGATGCCCATTTATTTATTTATTTTATTCATCGTTAATGTTTTTATTCCTGTTCACCAACAAATTTAAAAAGGAACAGAAGTCACAGATTTCTTACTTTCTTGGCCAATATGTCATAAAATTGTATAAATTTGTGATTGAAAATCTCATACAAACAAAAATTCACATAAGGGGCAACAAATGGCCCCCGGGCCGCATGTTGGGCACCTTTAATCCCATAATGTCTGTTGCTTCACTCCAGTCTGAGGTCTTATGTGGCTCTAACAGGTTTCCACAGCATGACGCTGCCACCACCGTGTTTCACTAGAGGAAAATGTTTACAGTTTCAGTTTTCTTCCATAGAGAAGAAATCTTATTGCTTTTAAAGTAACCAATAAGTTCAGTTTTACTGTATATCATGTTTTTGTTGTTTTAGTGCTTTGTTGCCAACCTGTCAGTTAAAATAGATTAAAAATATATTTCTGCAGAATTTTAAAGTTGCATCAAATTGTCTTCAGATGACAGGTAAATTTGATGTGAATGTGAAAAAATTAAGAGCATTTATGGATGTTTCTGTTTCTGCATTACTTTTTGTAGTTTTATTATGAATAACGAAAAGGATGGCTGACTCAGTGTGAAAGATTATAGCTTTAATAGCATGAATTTAATACTGTGAATGATAATAGTATAAATTTCAGTTTCAAGCACCAAGCATCCTGAAGTGAGTGGAGCATGTGTTGAGGTTGAGTGGTGTAATCGTTCACACTGACTCTGTATGAACGGGAACGTTGCTACTGATGATACGACTGATATCCCATAGGGTCACAGCAGGGTCATGTTATATGCATGTGGCGGCCATATTGGATTTGATTTTGATTTGATTTCACTTTTCCAACTAGAAATTCTAATAAAAATATAAGTGAAACCAGAATAAATCTTTAATAAACAGATGGAAGCAGACAAACACCTGGCTTTGCCACTTTTACAGATGATCTTTATTTTACGTAATCTTGTTCTCTGTCAGGCTATATTCATAAAAACTAAACACAATATTCTCATAGGTGAACGAAAGCTGAATGAAGAATTTATAAATAAATAAAGAAAGACAGTTTTGGTGCTTCCAGTAGATTGTTTGAACTTATAAAGCCTGAATGAGGTTTATTTTGTTACTTCTGCTGCCTTTGAGGCTGAAATCTTTAAACCTCCACAGCAGAGATTTAAATGAAATGACAGATGTTTTGTGCAGCTTGAATGGATTTTTTTTACTAATTTCTTAGCGCTCTTTGTTGGCGACACGCTGCCCCAATAAAGCTGTTCAGATCCTGCTTCTTGAAGGAGGAAAACATGAAAAGAGGAAAAATAGAAGGAAAGCAGAAAAAGAAAAGAAGGAGGAGAGAGAAAAACCACTAGGAGTCTTTTCTTCATCTGAAACTTTCTCTGGTTGAGCAAACAGAGCTGGTCTTTCTGCTTGAGGCTGCTTCACCTCTGAGGGTTACAGGCCAGCTCGCTAATAAGCACCAACACAAAACCCCCAGCATGCCGAGGGAGGCGGCCGAGGGAGGCGGCCGGGGGAGGCAGATGCCAGACCTGGGAGCCGGCAGATGGGGCCTGATGAATCCTGAAAAGCAGGAATTGAAACCCGGAGAAGTTGCCAAGCGGCCGGCTGTAATTATCGCCGCGCCTTTGGGTTCATTGTCAATTAGAGTGGCGGTTGGGGCGAGCGACAGCTGCGGCAGATGGCGAGGGTCCGGAGAGAGAGTCAGGGAGGTGGGGGGGGTTCTGCAGGGTTTGCTACCATCAGCTGAAAAAGCCCAAAGCTGCCTGTTCTGATTTGACCAAAATCAAAGTTCATGGGAAACAAAAATTTAACTCCGACTTCAGATTAAAGTAAAAACAGCAACAGATTTTATAAAAACACAAACTTTACTGAAGAAGTTCATATTTTTGGAAATTTAATTTTCAAAAACATAAACACCAATGATTTACGACAGAGTTTCTGCCAGACTAACAAAATAAATGTTGAATTAAATTTAATGACAATAATAGTCACAATCTTCTCAGATATGCAGAAAAACTGTGAGAAAACAAAAACTTGCTCTTAAAGGGAACCAAATGTTTCTGTTTGTGACTCAACTGTTTCTGAAAACCATTTTTCTGCAGTAAGTCAATGATTTTTTGTGTCTGGAAAATGAGCCATTTCTAAAACCTCCAAATTGTTGCGTCACACTGCACTGTTACCTAGCAACCCCAGTGAAATTCAGCCTGTCACCTAGCAACCCAGGCTCTGGTCTGCTGGTTGTCCTGCTGTACAATGGCTGCTGGAAATGACGTGTGTTTTCCTATCGACTTACCATTCAGAAACCACTTGCTGCATTCTTGTTGGCTGTGCAGGAGTCTCCACTTCTGCTTTTCAAAGATGCTCAGTCATATAGTTGCTCATCTGCTTGCAGTCATTTTCACATGGCAGCGTAAACGTTAAGCAGGGGGCGAAGCCATCAGCAGCTTGTTGGATTCACAGTGAAAGAGTCTCTAAAACAGCTCAAAAAGAAAATCTCATCATATTTTATGCAAAAAAAATGTAACGAACATGTGATCTAGATCATAGATCTATTCTAACCTGTTCAAGGAATCATATTAGGCAACCTTTAACGTAAACCTGGTCAAATTTGTAAAAGTTATAGTCATGTTTGCCTCCGTCAGTCGAACCTGCGGTGTTTTCCTGGAGCCACTCAGTGTGAGCTTCAGAGTGAACCTCAGAGAAAACGTCCCCCACCGAGGAGGAGAGCTGGAGGAGAAAACACCTCAGCAGGAACCGAGCGAGCGGATCGATGAACAGCTTTTAACCACAGAGAGGATTAAACCTGATTATGGATCCTTCTGCCACAGGACAGGACTTCCTGTTACTGTTAGTGTTTTTATTGAACGTCTGCAGAGCTGCAGGGAGAGCAGCCGCATCGTTCAGCTGGATTAAACGCCGTCAGATTACATGTGGAATCACACGCTAACATGTTAAAGATCTTCACCTTCACATTTCTCTCTGTGAGGAACTGAGGAATCATTTGGACAAAACTGAAGAAATATTTCATCAGATCAATACGTATTGAGATGGAAATGTAAACGCAAAACGTATCAATAATAATGATAAGAAGTAACTTGGAATATTGCTGCCTTGCAGCAGGAAGGTTGTTGGTTTGAACCCCAGCTGCTGCTCTTCCTGTTCTCCGTTTGCATGTGTGAACTCTCTCTGGGTACTCCGGTCCAAAAACATGCTAACGCTGTTTCCAGTTACTATAAACTTGTGCAAACTTCAATTACTAAAATAAATTCCCTCAATAAAAACATTCCAATTTGAAAAAAATAAAAATAAAAACTTCTGAACTGGGATGAAGTGGTTTTTCAGCTATATTGAAACTGGTTTATTTTAGGAAACTGCAATGGAAACCATTTACTCACATCATATGAGTCACGTGATCAGTAACCTGATGTTACTACTGGCAGAAATGACACAGAAGACGACAGGAAGTGATAGTAGGATGATGTTTTCTGTTGGCTTATTGCGTAAACAAACTTATTCATTTTAATTGCGTATCTTATTTAACGGAAAAACCAGAAATGCAAAATTGTGATTTTTTTATTTGACGTTAGCAGAATATAGACAAAGTTTTAGCCACATTTAGAAACAAAATGATGCGTGTGTCACTTTTGGGGTCAAAATTGACACAATCATTGATGTTTTAAACTTTCTTTTTCTGTCTGCTCAATAAAAACCATAAATTTTTTTGTATTTTATCTCAGGAACATGCCAACTGGATGTGTTAATGATTCTCGTTAGTTAATTAAGGGCCCATTCAGGGGAAGCTTTGTGTTCTTTATCTTCTCTTTACTGCCCCCCAACATCCACTGACAGCATCATTATTAACGTTCTCCCCACACCAATAAGAAATCAATCGAACAATCTAATTGTGAGATGATAAGGTCTACGCTGCGTGGATGTTTGTGGGCTCACCTCCTCTCAGCCCCGTTTTCATGTAATCACACGTTCGCAGCTTCTCGCTGTGACGGAGAGGAGCTTTTGTGCAGCCGAGTGTTCAGAAATATTGTGGTTTCATCGTCTTTCATCAGCAGCACAAAGAGCCTCGAAGGATGTGTGATGAAGTTTAACAGCTCTGGTTTATGGTCAGCTCATTGTTCGCTGGAGACAAAACTCTTTCAACATCAATCCATGAACATTATCATGGTACTTTTCTCTGCTTCATTTCAGTTTTATTTGAGCTGTGCTGCATTGTAAAGGAAGATTTCTCTTTTTGTTCAAAGCAGGAGGAAATTTCCACCATTAGAAACGACTCCAAGCAGCATAACGACACCATTTAGTCAAGTTTACATCTTTTCAGTTTTACGTCAGTTTTTCAGTTTTAAACACAGACAGGAAAATTAGGCTCTGTTCAAGTTTTGATGCTCCGTTTCTATTTGTGTTGCGTTTGTTGATGCTACGTCTGTGTGAACAGCAAAGGCTCAAAGGGAAGCTCACGCTGCAACTTTAGATTATAATGAAAACTTGAACAATAAAACTATTTATTTAGCCAAATAAAACACCTGGATCCGTTTAGCAGTGAAACGATGCAGTAGATGGTTATCAGTATCAGGTTTTATTGTTTATGAAACAACTGTAAACAATTACTTTAGTAATTTGATGTTGTTTAACAGATCTTTAGTTTTATTTGTATAAAATGACATTTGACCAAACAATAATGTAACAGTGGGTGAAGAACTTGATGCAAACAATGAAGGAAACTTCAACCTAAAATCACATTTTTTAGGTTGTTGTGGATAAAAGTTCTGACTATAAGATGAATCGATCTGACTCGAACTCCACGTCTTAAAACACGAGAAAACTTAAAATAAGGAAATAATAAACAAAACGAGAGAAAAGATTAAAAGCTGCAGCGCTCAGAAAACCCCTCGCCCTTTTCCAGCCGTGAAATTTAGATTCTGGGGTTTTTGATCCTGCAGCCGTTCGCAGCAGCATGGTGGACTTCAGGGGCCCCTAGGGGCCCCCGAAAGCCCCCAGAGGCCCCTAAGGGCCCCCAGGGGCTCCCTAACCTGATTATGGGGCCGACGTCCTGCAAACGGAGGAGAGTCATTAGAAGAGAGGAGATGCAGCGACTCGACGCCGCAGAGCCTCAGATTTACATGAGAAAGAAGGCAGAGAGCCGCTGTGCAAACACAACGAGAGGAACACACAACCTGAGAACACACACACACACACACAAGTATGAAACACACACACACACACACACACACACACATACACACCACACACACACACACACACATGAAACAGCTAGTGATGCTAACTGTGTCGGTTTTCTTTTGTTTTCATAGTTAACATCACAGGTTCTTCTAAAATATTGGAATATTGTGGAAAGGTTGGACAGTTTTCCCCTCATTTTGGAAAATGACTTTATTTTATTTCTTGCAGTTTTGATTATTTTTGCTCACAGTGAATAAAAACCCAACATTTAATGTCTGAGAATATGAGAATATTTAATCAGATCAATAAAAAATGATATTTTAAACAGA
The DNA here is from genome assembly GCF_027474105.1 of Poeciliopsis prolifica. Lineage (NCBI taxonomy): Eukaryota > Metazoa > Chordata > Actinopteri > Cyprinodontiformes > Poeciliidae > Poeciliopsis > Poeciliopsis prolifica. The sequence continues at coordinate 230,017 of NW_026562486.1, forward strand.
AACATCAGTCTTCTGAAATGTTTTCTTGCTCTCAGGTCTGGGCTCCTTTTGCATGAATTAGTCAGGTTTATTTCAAAAGAAGATTTCAGCAACAAGGCAGCAAATCAAAGTGTTTTAAATCATGAAAACATCACACAGTCGCCAATTAAGGAACCAGCAAATTCCACCCTCAAAGTCATGACTTACTGCATCAATGCAGCATGGCACGGAGGAGATTAGCCGGTGGTTCAGCTGTGAACCTTCATCAAACTCTGCTCCAAATCGCTTCATAAAAGCTGCAGCAGCTTCAAATCCTCTCCTGATTTCCAAGCGTCTCCTGCACCTCAGCCTGAAAACGGGAAGATTTTGATCCTGAACAGCCATTAAATTGCAAACAAAGAGAATCGGTTAGCAGCTGCAAAGGAGGAACTGAGTGGGAGAAACACTGAGGAGTTTACACCCTGACAGAAAACACACAGAAGGAGAATCTAAATATTCATCGTTTTTCTTTTTAAATTTAATGTGTCATTTAAATCCCAGCAGGAAGATGAGAGGAACGCGGAGCTGCCTTGTAGTCGACCTCATTAGAGTCAGGAGAAGTAAAGTGTAAGAAGGATGCAGAGAGAAATCAGCAACAACGTGATGAGATCAGATGTGGAAACTCTGCAGGAGGCGCGTTTCCTGCTGGCTGAAGCATCAACCAATAATCACAGAGGATCAGAAGGTGGCCAGCTCTGGTGCCGGTCCGGCCAGAGAAATCACAACACATCAAAATAAAACAACAAATATACTGTATAACGTAGCGTTGTTTAAATAGAGGAAAGACATTCGGTCCATTTCCCTCCTTGTTGTTTGGATGGCAGTGATTTCCCAAAGGTCAGGACATAAGAGACGACTCTTGCTGTCATCTCTTATGTTAAAATTCAAAATAAATAAAGCAAAATAGAAAAAACCTTGCAAGTTTCATCCGAATCCCATCCCATAATGCAATGCAAGGTTTGCATTGCATTATGGTAAAGCCTTATGCAGCTTTTCAAGATGAGTTGTGACAATCATTTGGGTAACGTTCTCACCTTATCAGAAATAAAACTTCAGGCTGTTTAACTGGGAACCAAACTTTAAACTTCTGCTCCACCTGCAGCTGCTGCGGCTCTGAACCAAACCAGCCTGTTCCCCTCCTGGCCTGTGGGGGCGCTGCACCAACAACCACTGAAGGAAACGACACTAAAACCTCTGAAGACACTGAGAGCAACTTCCTGTTTCACCAGATGAAACAAGATGGAGGCGCCAGAGTTTAGTGCTGGAGTTCACTTCAACTGCACCAAGAACCAGGTTTACAGTTTTTTCTTTTCAGTTTAATTATTCATCCACAAACGAAGCAAACTGAACAGATCTGGTGTGAACACACTCAGATTCAAGTCTCCATTTACTACATCTGCAGTTGATTTTCACATACCACATTAAACCACGTCTGTTTCTTTGACACAGAACTTGTTGCCTTTAAATAAATCTGTGTTTTGTAATAATTTTCCATTTATTTTGTAGATTAATCTATCAGGAGAAACTCCAGGCTTTCCCTGACAGACTGACAGACAGTCTGGATTTTGTTTTTTGCTGAGAAATGACAGACAGAGAGAGCAGCAGAAGCAGTGAGTGCTTCTCCTCCGTCTCTGCAGGTGTCCTGTCAGCCTCCTCATAGCCCAATAAATATGCTTTTATTGTGTGTATTTATGAAGTGTGGAGGGCGGAAGAAGACAGCCGTGTTATCAGCTGATCATTATCTGGTTATATGAGCTTCCAGCAGGCCGGTGCGTCACATGGATTTACATTCGCATCATCTGATTAATGCAGGGAGAAGCGAGTCGCTGCAACACTTTAACTACCTGCTGCAGACCTTCATCTTCATCACTGCTGCAGACCTTCATCTTCATCACTGCTGCAGCTCTGCAATGATTGGATCCCGTCGACCAGCAGAAATAAATGAGATGCTTGTATGACACTCTGGGTTCATATAATTCTGCTTTATGAGTTTCAATCACTGTAAAATGTTTTACACTCTGACATGATGTCAGATCCCTGGCTGCTCCAGAAATGGGCCTGGAGCTTCGTCTCACGCTGTTGTCACGACGAACAGGAAACGAGCACCTGGAAATGAAAAAACAAACATTTTGAAGTGAAGGAGGACGTCTGTCTGTCTGTCTGTCTGTCTGTCTGTCTGTCTGCCTGCCTGCCTGCCTGCCTGCCTGCCTGCCTGCCTGCCTGCCTGCCTGCCTGCCTGTCTGTCTGTCTGTCTGTCTGTCTGTCTGTCTGTCTGTCTGTCTGTCTGTCTGTCTGTCTGTCTCGTCATGCAGCCTCAGAAAGGATCAGATGGTGAATATTTCTGCAGATGGCTCATCATGGATCAGCTGCCCGACATTCAGATGAGCTTTTTCTCACATGAAAACAGCAGATTTATAAACGACGTCTTCAAACCTCTCAAGCGAAACTGCAGATATCTAAACATAAAATGAGGAATAATTACTCCTGTTGTCCATAATGAGTTAAACATGCTGCAAGATTTGTTCTTTTGAATCAACAAAATGATGAAAGAATCTGAAATCTGATTTCAGGAAAAGTTTGAGATAAAATTATTGAATTTAGGAAAATTTCACAGCAATAAGATGTCTCAGAAAACGTTTTGTTAGATTATTAGATGCAGATAATCCATCAATGAATCTATAAATGATCAATTCACTAAAGGAATTCTGTAATTGTATTTTAATACAATAAAATGTTTATTTTCTTTTTTTTTAAATAGATTTGAATTATTTGTTTTTATGCATTTTAAAATTTATTTCTAATATTTTATGGAAGAAAACTAAGTGGATAAATGAAAAATCTGCAGAATTTACCAGTTTTATCACCAAACTAATTATCAAAATAATTCATATAATCATCAATTAATAAAATAATCATTCGTTGTAGTTTTAAACATGACATGGATTTATGTTTAAAATCTATTTCTGTTCATTTTCTGCTGATGAAAACATGACACATCATATCTGACTAATAAAAACTTATTTTAATTCAGAAATGTATTTTAATGTTGTTTCCTTTTAATCTGACTAATAATAATCTAATTTGCTGAATGTTGCTATTTCTGGACTTCATGCTGCAGATTGATCACTTTTAGATTCTTAATGGATTAAATTTAGTTCATTTAAGTGTTAAAACTGGTTTTGTTGTTACTCTGAGCTACAGCTGTGGAAACGGATGCAGAGAATCTGAGGAATAAAAGTCATAAAGAGACACGTCAGGTGAAAACCTCCTGCATGGTTCATTAGCAGCTGAATCTGATGGTTTACATCCTGCTGCACATTAAGCAGGAGGAGGAGCGGCTGATGAGGCGTGAATGACGCGCTGCTTTGATTTATTTAAATTAAAATCAAAGCGACTTGAGCAGCAGCTCTGATCAGAGCAGGTCATCAGTCTGCAGAAACACCGTTCAGGTCCACAGGAAGAGCAGAAAATTAAATATCTGGACGATACGGAGGCCATTTTGAACAAACGGGCGATAATGTTCATCCATCCGTAGCAGGAACAAATAAACATACACACACACACACACACACACACACACACACACACACACACACACACACACACACACACACACACACACACACACACACACACACACACACACACACACACACACACACAGTTCAGAAACGAGCTAACAGTCACTTTTCCAGAATGAAACTGGAGTACCCAGGGAGAGCCACTCATTCACAGAGAGAACATGGAAACAGATGGTCTAATTTAATCCACTTCATTCATTTTTGTTTTCTTGCATAAATTTTAACTCAATATTTGAAAAAAATTAGAGGCCATAAATTAGCAAATGTCATCTGAAAGGAGATAAAAACAATATTTTAATTTTCAATCAAAATCAAATCAAGTAAAAAACAAAGTCAAATATTTTACACTAATTATTTTTTTCTGTTTCTTGCTGCATACTTTAAAGCGCCAGGATTAAAGTGTTTCCCAGGCACAGAGCATCATTGTATAGCAGGTAAGTATGTATCCTCCAGTTGTTATAAAAATGCCACTTATATCAAATATGACTCATGAATTTGGGTCTCTGTCTCTTTAAGACGCTCTTGCTCTTTCTGAAACTCCGCCTCCTTTAACGTTTTTACACAGCAGCTCCTGTAATGAACTCAGGTGTTCCACCAGGTGTTTGCTAATTGTTGCTGGCTAGTCTGAAAGAGCTGAGCAGCTTTGAGGAGGAGCTTTGTCTCGAGGGCGGGGCTAGGTCCATTCAGGCATTTTGCACAGCTGACTGGTTGCAGGTGTGTTTCTGATCAGGGAAGGACTTTAAAACATCATGGAAAGATTAAACAAAGTTGACTTTACATGATACTGCCTCTTTTTGTTCATAATAATTACTTACTGAAACTTTCAGGAACCAAAATGAAGGAATTTAAAAATTGATGCAGATTACAGTATAGAACCAAATCTGAGCTGCTTCCAGTTTCTGTCAGTGTTTGTGATGGTTTTAGTTTCTCATCCCTGCAGTGATGCATAAAGTTCTGAAGCTTTTGCTGCAGTTTCCTTCATTAGTGACCTGAAGCCGACTTCCTGTTTGTTCACCACTGAAACTATTGATCCGTATAGATTTATTCAGCTTCCACACCTCCAGGCAGCTGCTGTACAAAGCATGCATGTGGCTACAGCAGCATCTTTGAAATCAACACAGGCTAACTTCTCAGTGACTGAGCCGTGAACACAATTAGAGATCATTTTCTGCATCGATCCACGGTGACTGGCAGGGCAGCAGGTGAGACCTGAGGACGGACTCAGCCCAAACACTTCCTGTTGTTTTATCAGCGAGTGGCCCAGAGGAGCTCCTTGTTTCCTGATCAGTGAGATCCAGAGCCTCCAGGAGAGGGGAAGGGACAACAGAGGAATATATGATGAGGAGGGATTGGCTCGGCTCCAGACACAGAGAGAAATCACCGGGCGGAGCGATGAATTCATGAGTTTGACGCTGATGGTTTGCAGCACAATCTGCCTCCCCCAAACTCAGCAGGAAGTCTCTTTTCATGTCTCTCCGTCTCCATCTGTCTCTGCCTCACCCCTTCCTCCTCCACCAGCTTCTAATTGGCAGGAAGATCGAAAAGTTAAATTCACCATCTGTGTGGCAGAAAACAAGAATATGAGGAAGAGGAGGAGACGTGAGTGTTGCTTTAAGAGATAATCCACACAAATGGTCAGACTGGACGAGGCTCTCCAAAGCTGTTGAGACTGAAGCTGTAAATAATATTAGAAAACCCTATTTTTATTTTTTGAAGTTAGATTTCTTCAGTCCAAAAGCTCTGCAGATTATATTGAAGTGATCTGTGACTCCATTCGATCCGGGCGTATTGGCAGCAGGTTTCATACCAAATCTATTTTGTAGACATGAGGAACAAAGTTTCTTCTTCTTTCTGTTTTCCCCGCTTGGGATATTTTTTCATAATCTACCTCCTTTTTTGAAGCAGCATTTCAAACAGCTGCCAGTTAAATTTGTGCTGCACAGCTACTTTTTTATGACCTCAGAGGTTCATAAAGAGCGATAAGCGCTTCTGCGTCGACATGTTGGGAAAGTCTGGCCCACAGACAGGAAACAGGATGGGAAATAGCACTGACTTGTAATATCCTGCAGTAATTTACAGACTGAAAGTCGACCTTCATTGATGAGAAACTGTGAGATTATCTGGTGAATTTCTGACATCATAAACTTTTATTTTCAGTCCTTGCAAAGTCACCCTCTCTATCTTCACACTAATTGCTTCCTTCTCCCTGAATTATTCTGTCCTGAATCAAATGATTAATATTCCTCGTGACCTTTTTTGTTTAATTAACATCTTCATATAAAATATCACTTAATCTGGCATTTTCTATTTTCATTGCAGCGATCATATATCTGCCATCACTGCAGCGTGTCGCTCAGACTGGATGCTGATGGTGCGGAAAGACGTTAGACGGTGTCATAAAGCTCAGCAGACAGAAAACGCCTCCGAGCGTGAGAGCAGGACGAGGGCGAAGCATTAAAATCTTAACTCCCATAAAAACAGTCTCCACTCTGGTTTTATGTCTTTACATCTCCATCATCATCAGCAGCATCATCACTTCTGAGAAATGAATAGATGCTCTGCTGTTTCAGAAACGAGTCATGGCTCCGGTTAATGTTTTCATCTGAATAAATCTCTGAGCTGATGCTGTGACAGACAGCTTTACTTCAAATTCATATCTTTCATTTGCAGTTCAAAAATTTTGACTCAAATTCAGGTTGTTCAGGCGAATGCTAAGGGTGCACACTTCTGCTAATGTACTGATAGCATAGTTGCATTTTGATCAGCATTATTGGCAACTTTGAAAACATTTAGCACAATTAGTTTCCGCTAATTGTTCCAGCAGGAAATGATGTTTAAAACAGTAAAAAATCTACTGATACTGGGTTTTTTTCTGAATGAAGGCCTGCCGTAATCAATTAGGCCGTAATCAATTAGGCTATATTAGCAATGGCTAGCGGCTAGCATCTAGCTAGCCGCTAGCCCCGCCAGGCTCGCTAGCCAAACATGGCGCTAATTAATATAGCCTAGCTTGTGCGAAGTTAACTCGTTTGGCTGCTTATTTCTTACGTTTTTCCTGCATTTTTACCGAGGTAGGTCATTTCTGCCTTCACAAATTTATGTTGCTATCAAAGTTTTGCTGTTCCAGTTTATAAATTAGTGCGGTGTTTAATGTTTACAGGTTAAATCGCGTAACACCAAGGAATGAAGCAAAGATAAGTGAACTGTTTGAGCTCATTAGATGTAAGAGGAGAATCTTAATAACCGGGTTATTATTGTATCCCAGAATACGTTGATATATTCTGTCTTTTTTGTCCCATATGAGGGAATTCAGGTGTAACAGCAGCATCAGGTATAAAGGTTTACACAAAAAAAGTGTTAAAACCAACATAAAATAGAATAGCAGTATTTGTAATAATATATGTAACAGAAAATGCTGTGCAGTCATTAGTAATAGGAATGTCAGAACTGAATCAGATCACTTTTTCAAAAATGTAAGTTTATTAAATGTCATTTCATGCAATTACTTCTAAAAATGCAGGATGACTCAGCTCAGCATGCTGCATGCTAAAATGTTTCAGCACATTTTCCTGCCACTTTAACACATTGCAGTCCAGTTATCCATCAGTGGAAGAGGTGATACGTTCTGCATCCAGAAAATAATTTCATACATTATACATCTGAATAAATTCATTACACACAAATATCTTGAAAGACGTCAAAGAACAGGATAAAATCAGTTGTTTTGGGTTTCAGTTGCGCCTGAAGATTCTCTCTTCAGTTGAGCTTCTTGTTTTTCTGCAGATAAATGAGTGAATTCGCTCTAATTACAGTTTCAGGTTGACTGAGCAGCAGGACAGCGACTCCTCGCCTCCCCAAAGGTTGCATAACGAAGATGAACGAGGCGACTCGCCACACTTCACACCTCATTCAGAGAGCAGATTAATTACAGTTAATCATATTGGATGAAGAGTGGATCGGCTTCTGATTGGCCGTCGCTTTGATGCATTACAGCGTCAGAGAAAATCAAACTCCATCTTTCAACACAAACCTGAGGAAGAAAACATCATTTTTATCTTATTGTGAAGATGTTTCCTCTGAAGGAAGTGTGAGACATTTCTATCTACCTTCATTATTTACCAGATAATTGATCCATTGTAACAAACAACCACAAAGATCAATGAATTTTATATGACCAATACAAAATAGTGTGTAATTATTATGAAGTTGTTTTTGTTGAGACAAAATCTGAAATGTTTTCTTTAAAAAAAACCAAAAGGAATATAATTAATATAAATCAGGAAAAATAAACATTTTCTTCAATGAAAAACTTATGAAATTTTAAGAATAACTGCAGGTAGCCTTATGATAAATTTTAATTGTCCCAGAAATTATCGAGATAAACTAATATTGTTTTGAAACCATTTTTGAAGGGATATAATTGTAAATGTAAATAGTTGGACGTAGTAAAAACACTCCTGAAAGTAACTGGTTCCTGCCAAACTCTGCACATTGAAACAGATTTTGCTGGATATTTAGTCTCTGAAGGACTGAACAGACGGGCGTTCATGGCGTCAACGTGTCTCTTCTTGTCTCCAGGATTTGAAGGTGCGTTTGAGTCAGACTGACGAAACGCGGCCAACAAGCGCCTGACGCACCTGCCCGAAGCCACAACTCACACCTGATCCAGGTGAGTAACGGCTTCCTCACCAGCTCAGGTGATGATGTCATGTTTGACTCACTGATGATGTCAGCAGACTCACTTTAAAAACAGGTGGGACCATGTAAGGTAATTTAGGAATCTTGTATTATAATAATGAAACTAAAATCAAACTGCAAAACAACTCAATAACCTGAATCCTAAAAAGCTAAACTATTTCTGTTTCTACTTGGAAAAGCAGTAAGAACAACTATTTGTGAATCATTATTGTATATTTTGTATAATGAGTCCCAACTTCCCTCCATGATTATATAATTCAATAATACATCTTGTTTTTATTGATGCAGTTTAAACATTTTAAAGCTCCACAAACTGTTTCTGTCTCACAGCAAAAACACAAAATCTTTCCAAGTATTGATGGTTTGGTTTCCAGTATATTTGAAATAAGGCAAATTCAGTTCACAAGTACATTTCCAGCAGGAGATAGAAGCTTATTTTTAGTCAATAATTCCTTAATAGTGATAAAGAAGTTCATGTTCTACTGGCAGATTATTTTAGTTGTAACAAGACATTTTTTTTCATGTTGTGAGTGAAATAAACGGCAAATGGAACGACAATTATTTTGTCAATATTAAGGAATTGTTTATATAAAACGAGCTCCTATATTCTGCTGAGCAGTTAGTTTTGTCTTTTTTCGAATGCACTAATTTATTTGCACTGGAAGTTGAACCAAAGTTACCTGGTGAGGTTCTGTTTGCAGTGCTGATCCTGCACCATCCTGGATCTTTGTGGGAAAACTTGAAAAGAGCCAAACGGACTCGGTCTCCACTGTCTGTCTCGCTAACAGTTCCCTCTCCAAATTAAGCCACAGCTCCCAGCAGCCGCACTTCAAACACTTTCCAGCCGCGGGTTCCCCACATCATTTACATGTTTAATTAGACGGCAGCGGACCCCCTGCTGAGGCTGCCAGGTTCACCAGCAGGTTGCTGTTTGTCTGCAAGAACTTTCAGTTTCCCTGGACTAACGAATCCACTTTGGGATGCTTGTTTAGTTTGCAGCCATTTCTGGCATTTTCATCAAGTCACACAACTTTCACAGATTTGCAAAGACTCAGAATTTACTTAAGAATTGATCTGCTGAGGGATCAGGCTGCTGTTTGAAGAAACAACATATTCTCAAAAATTTGACATTTCAATTTCACTCCCTCCTCACAAAATGAACACTCACCAAATCCTGCATGAATAATTCATTTTTTATTCTATTTCACAGGAACAAAATGACTTCTGTCTGCAGAATGGACCGAACTGTCAGGTGATGGACTGGCTGGAAATGAAAAAGGCCCCAAGCTGCAGCAGGACAAGACAAGATCAGGCACAGAGAGTGAGTACTTCATCACAGACCGGTCAGCTCACCTGGGGACGAGTGTCCAGTTCCCCCACAGACACAAACTCACCTCTACTGGAAATGTTTTAACTGCATTATTAAACATCACCAACAATCTTCAAAATAAGTAAAAATTTGACAAACTTTTAGATTATCAAGACCAAAATGAAAACAGATTCTGGCGAGACCTCAACAGATAAAATCTTGCAGTTTTCGTAAGCTGGAAAAATCTGTATTTGTACTTAAAAACAATGTTTTTTCCAAGACTTCTCATATTACACAAGTATGAACTGCTGAGCCAGTAACCTGCATCACATCATGCAGGCTACAACAGTAAGCAAGAACTCAAATGAAATATTATTT